>NC_041711.1:28241410-28541410 GCF_900700375.1 Denticeps clupeoides | reverse complement strand
GTGATGTGACTAAACACCAGGCTCCGCTTATTCAAACCGGAAAGGATTTGCATGGACTGAACGCTTCGACCAAGCGATGACTTGGGTGCGAGACGCGCACGTGCCCTTCGTTAAATAATTATCTTTTTTTTCCCCCCATCATGACTTTCTCCAGACACGCCTCTGCCGTCCCTCCACCTTGCAGGACCAGGAAGCAGTAAACAGGATGTGGGAGACCCCCCGGACGGACCCAGACGCCCCCCTCGCTCCCGCCTCACTTCAGGCCTTTATGTAATTGCCACAAAACCAAGAGGCAGCTGAGAATGAGGCTTGCGTGATCACCTGAAAAACTTCGTTCCCATGTAGCTTTTGTGCAAGTAGACAAAGACAAAACGCCAGCAAGCAGCGATATGAATAACTCGAATGCCCTTCTGGCTCAAAAAGATCGACGCATTTCATGTATGGATGGATTTTGTTGCTCAGTCACGTATGATTTCATGTATTTAGTACAGGGTGGGCCATTTATATGGATACACCTTAATAAAATGGGAATGGTTGGTGATATTAACGTCCTGTTTGTGGCACATTAGTATATGTGAGGGGGCAAACTTTTCAAGATGGGTGGTGACCATAGTGGCCATTTTGAAGTCGGTCATCTTGGTTCCAACTTTTGTTTTTTCAATAGGAAAAGGGTCATGTGACACATCGAATTTATTGGTAATTTCACAAGAAAAACAATGGTTTTAACGTAACTTTATTCTTTCATGAGTTATTTACAAGTTTCTGACCACTTATAAAATGTGTTCAATTAGGGTGGTTGTAGCCTAGTGGGTAACACACTCGCCTATGAACCAGAAGACCCAGGTTCAAATCCCGCTTACTACCATTGTGTCCCTGAGCAAGACACTTGGGGGGAACTGTCCCCTGTAACTACTGACCATAAGTCGCTCTGGATAAGGGAGTCTGATAAATGCTGTAAATGTAAATGTCACCAACCATTCCCATTTTATTTAGGTGTATCCATATATATGGGCCACCCTGTACAACACTCTGATTATATTAAAGTTATTTAAAACCCAAGGCCCAGACCACGCTGTATGACACTGCGCGGCGAAATGAAACGTCCAGGATGTGTGTTGAGTACGGCGTGTTTAACAGGCCGGCGCTCGGAATAATACGGCGAGTGCAGCGGCGGCACAGTGTTCTAGGGCTAGTGGCTAAAATTAACACCCACGCTCCCCGCCAGACGTTTGGCCGAGATGAGATGCTGTGTTTGTAATGAAACACCTTGGTCACCCGCCGCCGCGGCCACGGCAGCGCGTTTTTGCCCTTGAGAAGCTTGGCAACTGCAAGTCGCAAGTCGGCACGCAGAAAGTGGCAAAAAAAATACAACTGGCCAGCGCGTACCTCCTCGGCGGCCTTTAACAGATCTCGGCGTGGATTTTGTAAATGACACACAAACATAACTGCCGAGGCGAGAGGCGTGAAAGGACACCTGGGTTTGGAACTGGACAATCACGATAAAGATTAATACAGGGAGTGCAGAATTATTAGGCAAATGAGTATTTTGTCCACATCATCCTCTTAATGCAAGTTGTCTTACTCCAAGCTGTATAGGCTCGAAAGCCTACTACCAATTAAGTATATTAGGTGATGTGCATCTCTGTAATGAGAAGGGGTGTGGTCTTATGACATCAACACCCTATATCAGGTGTGCATAATTATTAGGCAACTTCCTTTCCTTTGGCAAAATGGGTCAAAAGAAGGACTTGACAAAAATAGTGAGATATCTTCCAGAGGGATGCAGCACTCTTAAAATTGCAAAGCTTCTGAAGCGTGATCATCGAACAATCAAGCATTTCATTCAAAATAGTCAACAGTGTCGCAAGAAGCGTGTGGAAAAACCAAGGCGCAAAATAACTGCCCATAAACTGAGAAAAGTCAAGCGTGCAGCTGCCAAGATGCCACTTGCCACCAGTTTGGCCATATTTCAGAGCTGCAACATCACTGGAGTGCCCAAAAGCACAAGGTGTGCAATACTCAGATACATGGCCAAGGTAAGAAAGGCTGAAAGACGACCACCAATGAACAAGACACAAGCTGAAACGTCAAGACTGGGCCAAGAAATATCTCAATACTGATTTTTCTAAGGTTTTATGGACTGATGAAATGAGAGTGAGTCTTGATGGGCCAGATGGATGGGCCCGTGGCTGATATGGTAAAGGGCAGAGAGCTCCAGTCCGACTCAGACGCCAGCAAGGTGGAGGTGGAGTACTGATTTGGGCTGGTATCATCAAAGATGAGCTTGTGGGGCCTTTTCGGGTTGAGGATTGAGTCAAGCTCAACTCCCAGTCCTACTGCCAGTTTCTGGAAGGCACGTTCTTCAAGCAGTGGTACAGGAAGAAGTCTGCATCCTTCAAGAAAAAGATGATTTTCATGCAGGACAATGCTCCATCACACGCGTCCAAGTACTCCACAGCGTGGCTGGCAAGAAAGGGTATAAAAGAAGAAAAACTAATGACATGGCCTCCTTGTTCACCTGATCTGAACCCCATTGAGAACATGTGGTCCATCATCAAATGTGAGATTTACAAGGAGGGAAAACAGTACACCTCTCTGAACAGTGTCTGGGAGGCTGTGGTTGCTGCTGCAAGCAATGTTGATGGTGAACAGATCAAAACACTGACAGAATCCATGGATGGCAGGCTTTTGAGTGTCCTTGCAAAGAAAGGTGGCTATATTGGTCACTGATTTGTTTTTGAATGTCAAATGTATATTTGTGAATGTGGAGATGTTATATTGTTTTCACTGGTAAAAATAAATAATTGAAATGGGTATATATTTGTTTTTTGTTAAGTTGCCTAATAATTATGCACAGTAATAGTCACCTGCACACACAGATATCCCCCTAAAATAGCTAAAAATAAAAAACAAACTAAAAACTACTTCCAAAAACATTCAGCTTTGATATTAATGAGTTTTTTGGGTTCATTGAGAACATGGTTGTTGTTCAATAATAAAATTACAACTTGCCTAATAATTCTGCACTCCCTGTAACGCGAACGTTCGGTAACGTTTCCACAACCCACCGGGCCAGTTGGTGTGCTTGGCGCTGATGTGTGTGCACAGCAGTTGTCCTGATGCCGTCCTGCCCAACCGTCCCAGCAGCTTTATGCAAACAATTCCCAGTGCAAACACGGACCTGTTGCCGAGGCGGAGGACGACCGTCCCGCGGCCTTCGCAGCGGGCTGAAGCCTGCACGAGCCCGACTCGCACTGGTCCGGACTTCCTGACACTCATTTACATTTATCAGATGCCCTTATCCTGTAGTGACAGGAGACACTCAGGGTTAAGTGTCTTGCTCAGGGACACAATGGTAGTAAGTGGGATTTGAACCTGGGTCTTCTGGTTCACAGGCGAGTGACACTCAGCATGAGACGTCTGCAAATTCAAAACCCGTCCGTCCGCTCGCCGGCTGTTTTCCCAGAGCGACGCTTCTCGGCCACCGTCACCCGGCAAGGGGTCACGCGGGGGGGGGATTTCTGACCCTTACTCAGATGGTGACGTTTGCATGGACGTAGTTGTACCTACTTGTCCTTTGCACCGTCCCTGCCCACCTGCACACACAACAGAACTTTTTTTTTTTTTTTTTTTGCATGTCCTGCTGTCCCCGTATTGCCTGTTGCACCGTGATGGTGCAGGTCGTTCTCCTCTCACAAAACAGCCCCTGAATGCCCCCCACCCAGGTGCAGGTCTACAGACAGCGATGGCGGTGTGTGTGTGTGTGTGTGTGTTAGTTGCCATGGGCCGTTTATCCGTCATTGACGGCGGCTAATAAACAAAAAGCGGCGGGCCTGGCCGGTTAAAGCGCTGCCCGCCAGCGCCATTCATCCGACGGCGGCTGCAGGGAGGGGCGCCGCATGGATGAGAAAGGCGCTCGCATCGTGGGGTTTGGGCGGGGAGGTTGGGTGGGGGGGGTAAACAATGGCAATTTGCCTCTGCGTGGGTCTGCGGGCGAGTTACGCGGCGCTAAACGGAGGACGCGATTTCGCGGCATTTTAAAGGAGAAGAAGACGGGAGACGCCGCGGAGGAGGGAGGCGATCGGAGAAGCGACCAGAGATGCACGAGTCAAGTTCCTGCAGGAGCTTCTCTCCCGGCGCGTCCTCGAACCCGCCGCGATCGCGATCGGAACTGATAAATGCTGTGAACGTAAACAGAACCGCCGGCCTACACCGACCCCGGTCCCTCCGGCCGCGCGACTCACCACCATTCCGAGATCCAGGTTTGGGGGATGAGTGGGGAGCAACTCCGTCGTAAAACCCGCTCCCGGTTCTCCAGTCCTCGTGCAGTAAAACTCGACCCCCCCCCCCGCCTCGTCCCGGTTCCGGTCCCGATCGCCGCCTGATCAGATCCGGTCCGACCCCCTTACATGTTGTTTGCCGCCCGCGGTGGCCTTGTGCGCTGGGCGGGTATTTCCAAGCCCCAACTCCGAAACGAGAGGCTCCCGCGACTGAGCCGTCCCTCGAAGACGGAGGCGGGGAGGAGGAGGAGGAGGAGGCGGCCCGGGGATATAAAAGGGGGTGGGCGGCCGACTCGAACCGAACCTCTCCTGGTACCCGCCGCGTCCTCCCCCGCTGTCTGCGCAGCCACAGTCGGCTGCAAAAAAATACATTCAACTGTGAAGGACCACGGCTTCCATTTTGCGTTTAAATTCGCCTCCTGACTCTGGACATAAAGGTGATGGGAGGAGAGAATAGGAGCTGCTTCCAGTCCTGATCACCCCTGAAACTTGGGGACGGCCTGGGTAGTGCCCTGAAACTCGGGGATGGCCGGCCTGGGTCATGCCCTGAAACTCGGGGACGGCCTGGGTAGTGCCCTGAAACTCGGGGACGGCCTGGGTCGTGCCCTGAAACTCAGGGACGGCCTGGGTAGTGCCCTGAAACTCGGGGACGGCCTGGGTCGTGCCCTGAAACTCAGGGACGGCCTGGGTAGTGCCCTGAAACTCGGGGACGGTCTGGGTCATGCTCTGAAACTCAGGGACGGCCTGGGTCATGCCCTGCAACTCGGGGACGGCCTGGGTAGTGCCCTGAAACTCGGGGACGGCCTGGGTCGTGCCCTGAAACTCAGGGACGGCCTGGGTAGTGCCCTGAAACTCGGGGACGGCCTGGGTCGTGCCCTGAAACTCAGGGACGGCCTGGGTAGTGCCCTGAAACTCGGGGACGGTCTGGGTCATGCTCTGAAACTCAGGGACGGCCTGGGTCATGCCCTGCAACTCGGGGACGGCCTGGGTCGTGCCCTGCAACTCAGGGATGGCCGGCCTGGGTCGTGCCCTGAAACTCGGGTACGGCCTTGGTCGTGCCCTGAAACTCAGGGACGACCTGGGTAGTGCCCTGAAACTCGGGGACGGCCTGGGTCATGCCCTGCAACTCGGGGATGGCCGGCCTGGGTCGTGCCCTGGTTGGGTTTTTTTTTTTTATGAGCAATAGCAACTAGTTGCTCTTTTTACGACATAAAAGATGTGAGACTAGGTCTTTATAGACCCCTGTGGTCTGAGTAACCCCTGAGTAACGCATTCGCCCATGACTACTGGACCACGACAGTCACAGGTTCAAGCCTCGCTTTACAACACTGTGTCCCCGAGTTGCTACTAAGGTGCTCTGGAAAAGCACGGCTGTTAAATGATGTTCACGTGTTTTTCTGCCATAGTCATTGTCCCATCATTCATAACGGTTAGAGATATTTGATGCACTGCTGGAGTATGGAATGAATCAGGGCAGACTGGTCGACACTTTTAACCAAAAGTTGAGCTTGTGTTCACCGGATTTCCTAAAATGGACCACTTTTGGAACAACAGCTGCAATTTTGGAGATGCTGTGATGTTGCTGTTTAGCCATCAATTGCTGGCTAATATATCCCATTAATTGATTGGTGCCACTAAAACTAGATAATCAATTTTATTCACTTCACTGACAGCGGTTATCAGTGCTAGTGTACCAGTGCCACCAATCGTTCCAAGGGTCTTCTGCCTGCACACAATGACCACTCCCCGGTGGCCTGTAGACTCCTTTGCATACATGTTCCACATGCTGAGAATCTGTTCAACAAAACATTGATATTTCATCAGATCATTAGTCAATTGCAGAGATCCTAAATTGTCCATGTTTTAAAAA
The DNA here is from genome assembly GCF_900700375.1 of Denticeps clupeoides. NCBI lineage: Eukaryota > Metazoa > Chordata > Actinopteri > Clupeiformes > Denticipitidae > Denticeps > Denticeps clupeoides. Next base: position 28,535,260 of record NC_041711.1, on the reverse strand, counting down.
ACAGACCATTCAATTTCAGCCCAGCCCACCCTTACATTGCCACCTCCAAATGTGGCCATGGCATCAAGTGAAAGCGAAGTGATTGGATTGTCATTGTGATACACAGCACAGCACACAAGGGAGCTGTGGGCAGCCATGGAAGGCGCGTATGGGGACTGTACAATAACTTCACTGTACAACATTCAACCGGTTTAAGTATTTATTGTCCCGTTTGCTCAGCAGCACCTTGGCGGTTCTGGATTTGAACCGGCAACCTTTCGATTACGGGTCCGTTTCATTTCTCGCTAGGCCTGAGAGCAAACCTGAGATGACTACCATGGTACAACATATTCAACCAGTTTAAATATTCAATGTCCAGTCTCTGGCCATATATTACCAAACACTTCACTACAAAAGCACTCAGTATTTATTAGAAAAAAAATGTAACAGACAGGCATTTAAAACTCATACGATGCACAATTTTATTTTCTGAAGGGTCAACTTGCCATTTTGTGATCCCTGCTCAGTTTACAAACATACTTCAAAATGCAGGTCCAGTCTGGTATATGTCATGAAAATTACATCACATAACTGGTGTTACTCAATTACAATGAAAGTCAGTAACATTGGGATATATTTACTGGCGACTGATGAACCAATTCCAGCCTGGAATTTAATATTACCTGGTGGGGGTCTAGAACTAAATATTGTAAATACAGTCATATGCAGGATATTCACAGACCAAGGGCCGCTGCTGCCACATCAACCACACACATACAGATTCACGAACACACCCAAATACACAGCACCTATCTAAGGCCCAGTTTCTTCCTCTCCTTCTGTTTTTTTCGAACGATCTCCATATTTCGATCCTTCCAAGTGCTCTTCCGCAGTTTGATGGGTCTGCTACCAACATATTTTCCTGCACAGAGGAAAAAAATGGGTTATGCTACGCTGTCAGATAAGGTAAAAATATATGGGCAATTGTATCCCACAAAGGCTTACGTGTTAATATTTTGATTGATTAGGAAGTAAGGAAACCAGAAACATGACAAGTGATCTACTGCACATGCATGTTATTTACAAATGGAGCATTACCATTCATCTCCCTCATGGCACGCACGTAGTCATTAGGATCCTTGAAACTGACAAATCCATAGCCTTTGGTTTTACCGGTGCGTTTATCTCTCACCACCTTGGCTTTCAAAAAGGAGGGGTATCGGCTGAAAGCTCTTGCCAAGATATCGTCATTCACCTCGTTTCCCAAGTCACCACAGAAGATCCGGAAATCATCTGAACAAACAAAAACGTTACGCTAAAAACTACTGTACAGGAATTGCAGCTAGTTTTGAACAAAATCAACAGAAACGTGTTCTTTAAAAGCTGTTTTATGACGTCTTTGTGGAATGACGTCTTTTGTATGGACATGGCCATACAACATGTACCTGATTCCCATTCTAGCAGACTTTGGTCTTCCCAAGAGGTTCCTGCTGCGGTTCGAATGCACTTCTTCACTTTCTCCTGTCTCCCTTTTTTCTTATCTTCTGTGTTGCTATCTGCTGGCTGAATGCACAAACATGGCATATCTTAGCAGGAAAAGACCCCTCTGCATTATCAACATTGCATAAAACCAAATCATTGAACTGTTGCTTCACCAGAGTTTTTTCCCCCCTCAAGAGGGTGACCGTTAGTGCCGTATGATATGGCATTATGTTCATATTGCGATATAAATTTAACCATTCGTGTAGACTGTATATAATTTGATAAGTAAATTTAAATGTAACTTAAAATTGGAAAGGGTAACATGTCCAACGTGTCTGCCTGCTTACACTGAAAGCCACCTGAACCTTTTTGCTCTTGCCCAAAACCAATGCTTCATGCTGCAAGTATGCGTGGTTTTGTGCAGGTGATGCAATTTTTTTCACGATGTCTGAGGTGGGCCAGTATAATCAAAAATCTTTCCCGTTGGCCAAATTTATATCGCAAACAGTTTACAGCCCCAGTGACAATGATTCTTAACTCTTATTAAATTGGTATTACATACTTCTGCGTGGACAGGCTCTGGTTCAGGCTTGTTGGGACCTATGACGCTGTCGTCTGAGGTCACTTCTTTTTTGTCCAATAATCCAGCTGCAGCCACAGCTGCCTGTTGCTCAGCCACTAAAGCAGCCAGCTCCTCCTAATACAGAGAGATAAACATATATCATGAGACTGTAATAATGTTGATTTGAGGATCTTCTCAGTGGGAATCCCTCACCATGCGTGCCTGTCTCTGGGCCCGGATGTCTGGTCGTTTCTGTGCCGGGGGCACTGGTGGTGCAGTGTATACAGTGGGTGCTGCTTGTATAACACTCGGAGTTGCTTTGGGAGGTGTCTGACTCACAGGCCTAGGTGGTGCAGACACCACAGTGTTCATCCCTGCAACCTGCTGATAGGCACACAATAGCACATTTTTAATTATTTCTTCACATTCAAGAATATGCTAAGCAATGACAAGTGCATTAGTATGTGGGGAATTATACTATTCCCACTGACCGGCATAGAGCTCATAGGTCCCACTGGGGGTCCAATAGGACCCATATGATGCTGGGGTGGACCTGTGAGAGGAGGTGCCATCATCATAGGTGGAGGTGGTGGTGGCCTGGGTAGTGGAGGAGCCATCATACCCTGAGGAGGAGGTCCACGCATCAAAGGCACCCTCTGCCCACCTGAATGTTTGGAGATTTTTGTTTCAAGGGTATACTTGTTCACAAATATGTTGAGCATAATTAGTTTACACTAAGGAGGAATTACCTGGTCTCTGAAGGATGTGTGGGACAAATGCAGGACGAATCATAGGTGGGGGTCTTACTGGTGGTACAACTACAAGAAGTGAAAAAGAACAGTACAAATAAAAAAAGCTAGGCCTACCAAAGTCAGTCAAGGGTCTTTGATTTTTTTATTTTTTTTATTTAGTCGGATAGGTGAGTTAAACTTTCAGATAAAATATTTTTACCTGGACCAACAAAAGTTGGTGGAGGTCCAACTAATGTCGCAGCCCTTGCTTCCAAACTCTGCTGAACCTGTAGGAGGAACCAAATAAACTCAGACCAGTGGATGACCTGATGAGGGCTGTTATTAAAGTGGAACAAAGTTAAGTGGAACTCCTACCTGATGGTAGGTGTTTGTGCCTATGATGGGTCTGACCATGGAGACCGCCGGAACAGCGAGGGCGACTGGCAGTGCCTCGACCACTGCTGCCCCTCCAGCGGCTATGGCCACCGGCCCCCCGAGGACCTCCTGCTCAAACCTGGATCAGCGGTCACACGGTTAATAAGCAGGAAACGCTCCATCAATCAGACCTCACACAGCTCACGCAACGAAATGTGACACCCACAGAGCCATTTCTGCCTCCATCTCCTTCAGGCGCTCCTCGCCGGACTTCATCGCCATGTCCTGCAAGACACGAGCGATTATGCTAAAAGCGGTGTTTACTTCTGCGTGGAAAGGAAAAGGCGAAGTGCAAAACATACCGGACTTTCTGAACTGTAGGGATATTTACACAACTCACTGGTTAGCATGTTCGTTTTAGTTAGATCACATTTTATGATTCTTTGGCTTAGCTCACAAAGTACCTAGTCACAATGAGCATGGAGCTGTGCAAAACACTACCATCTGGCTCATGTTCAATTAATATAGCCCTTACCTCTCGTTTCTCCGAACCAAAATGGGGAAAAAAACAAATAAACTGTTAAAGTTAAGTGCTCGACGCTTGGCCGAACATTTCGTGGTAAAACGCGCTTAAAATATCGTCAGTCGCTCTTCTCGTCGCGTAATGATGACGTTGCATAGGCGCCATAACAGGGACGTCCACCAGATGGCGGTACCGCTGCAGTAATAAGGCCAACTGAACTCTCATACGCACGGCGAGACGTTGGAGAGACGCTGTAAGATACCTGTCTGAATTTCTTGTATTCTTGCATTTTTATGTTTCAAGCGCTTTCGTGTTTGTAGAAATGAATGCAAATCGCAGTGATTAGTTGAGATTCTTACAAGAGACACAGGGCATCTGCAAGTTTGTGACCTGAAATCTTCAGGTAAACACACAGATCACGCATAACATAATGACCACTGACCTGAATAACAGTATCTTTTTACCTTGGCAACTGGCAGTGGGTGGGATATGGTAGGCCCCACCCTGTGCACAATATTCTAGGATGGGCTTTAACAGCTGTGACCCTGCTTAAGATTCAGTGGTTAAAGGACATTTATTTCTTATGTAGCCCATAATCACATACAGTATGTCTCAATGGGCTTTGACAGACCCTACATTTGACACCCCCCACACTTGACCCTTCTGCACACAAGGAAGAAACCTTGGGAAGGAGTGATACAGAGTGGGATACCGTCTCAGGGTAGAGTGAGCCTGCAATTGGTGTCACTGCAGGGTTGGTAATAATAATAATAAAAAAACAAACAAACAAAAAAAACAGGAAAAGTCAAAAGTGTAGTATAGAGCATCTGTCCATGTTTGGAGGTACTGGACAGTGCAGAGTAGGTTTTAATTGAGTGTTATGGTGTACATTGTATGTCCATTATGATGCTACTGGTCCATTAGGAGATCCCTGAAGCTTTAGCTGTTACAGTGGTGGTTGCTGTGGGGACCATCTGGTACATTTCATGCTAAGTTGTCTCATCAGCAGTTCATTGCTAGGGACTAGGATCCCTCCGGTGATCTCATCATTGGACTCTGGAGGTGGTCTGAGCGCTTGATTCAGTGCCTCAGTGAGAACAAAAAGAAGCAGCAGCATATGGTGGCATTGTACAACTGGTACAGAAATATATGTGGTTATAGTGGTATATTTGTGCAACAGTGCCCCGGTACACCAACTAGGACAGCCTAACTAAGGCGAATTTAACACTGTCTATGCCTGACTAGGTGACTGTGTAATAAAGTGTACTGTGTCTGGGATTTTAACAGAAGATCAGTGTAAACAGATGTCATTTCAGTTTAAATTTAAACACTAAGACTGTGTCTGAATCCCGAACATTGACTGGCAAGCCGTTCCTCAACTGCTGAGCTCTATAGGAGAAGGATCTGCTACCAGCTGTGACCTTCTCTATTTTGGGTACCAGTAGTGACCCCACACCCTTCGAACGCAGGGGGTGTAGAGGATCATAAATAACTAAAGGTTCACTCAGGTACTGCAGGGCACGTCCAACAGCTTTATAGGTCAAAAGTAGAATTCTGTTTTTGATTTTAAAGAGAACATATCAGAACACACTACCAAAAGTGCCTGCAATAGGCATGTGGTCATCAGAACTGGACCGTGGAGCAATGGGAGAAGGTGATCTGGTGAGATTAATCACATTTTTTTTACATCATGCGATCATCCGGTGTATTGCTTACCTGGCACCAGGATACACTCGTGATTGTCCACCAAGCCCACATCAGGGAGGACACTTTGCTTTACTTGAGGTTTACAAACTGCTCAAAAACAATATTTATTTAGAGAAATAGATATCCTGTTGAGAAAAAAACAGCATAATGCTGGTAGCTGGATTAAGATGACATGAACACACCATATTAGCTGATGGAAGTGGGGTTTATTCTAAGAAATTGTGTAGAAAGGGCTCTTAAGAGATGCTTAAATATTTAATAATAACAATATAAAGCCAAACTGCATGTGATAGAATTCTGCAAACAACAAATTAAATGACAAGGCATTGTAGTAAACACTAGATAACATCATTCTTACAAAGTTGTTACTTTTGCATGCAGGGAAATGATTGTAGGAGATTTACATTTTATTCCTACAGTGCATAGAGCTCATAGGATCCATTAGGATCCATATGATCCTGAGTAGGAATGATAACCTGAAAGAGGAAATCCATCCAACACAGACACTTTCTGCACCTTACTGTTAATAAGAAATAAAAATCCAAATACATAATATTAAAACAATGTTTGTTGGCAAACGTTGGCAGCTTTTGGTATATGTAACTTAGCAGTCATTATAATAAACACATCAGTCAAACTGCTCTAAAGAAAATACTCTAGAAGCTCTGCAAGCTGTTTAAATATTTAATGGCACGATATATCAAGCAAAATATCCTGATGAGGTGACTGCAGACTGCAGGTAAAATGAAAGTGAGCAACGGATGTGGCCTCACTTTGCATAACAATTTTTCTTTTGTGAAAAATATGTTTTATGCATTTGTGTGTGTGTGTGTGTGTGTATTTATTTAAAAAAAAATATATATATATAAACTTATGTGTAAGCACTTGATTCTATGGCTGGAGTCATTAAAACAGATCTCCCAGTAGGAAATAAGCTATATAAGCTATATTGTTCACCTAATATTATTAAATTTTGGTATTGTAAGGGAATAAACAGACAGGCAAAAAGACACTGGATGTTCAGTCCAAAATAGCAGCATTTATTACTCAAAAAGTAAATATTACAGAGAGACAAACATGTAAAAAGCCATAACGAGGTTAAAAAAACATAACTCAAAATCACAAAATCCTGGACATTTACTGTTGTATGACACAAATAGACAAAGGAGCGTGGGGGGTTGTAGACTAGTGGGTAACACACTCGCCTTTGATCCAGTAGACTCTAAAGTCTCAGGTTTAAAACCCACTTACTACATTGTTTCAGTGAGCAAGATACTTAACCCTGAGCTGCTCCTGGGGGACTGTCCCTGTAACTACTTATTGTATGGTCTCCTTCTGGATATAGGTCTTCTCAGCCCTCAGTCCCAGCTTCTTAAACCCAGGAATTGTCACTGTAACGACTGTCCACAAACACCCCGGGTTGCCCAAACAAAGAAAAAATTATTAATAATAAACCCCACCATTTACCTTTATAACTCTACAGTGTTCCAATGTGTGCCCACTATATAAAACAAAGTAAACTGTTGAGAAATGTATTATTTTAATAAACTGTTGGTGTGCTGTTACTCTGTGTGGCGGCATTTGCTCATCATGTTTTTTGTTTTTTTTTAATCCATAAAAATTTTTAAGATTTTCGGTTCCATTTAAGAAAGATAGACTTCGAGTGGTTTAGAGGAGTCTAGATGTGTAGTGCAGGGGTTTAACTGCTAAACAGAATTAGTCTTATTGATATTCACACCTAAAACTGCTGCAGCCCTGACCAAGCTTGTATCGGCAAACATTTACAATTCGTAATTTGTGATTACAACAACTGACAGTTGTGAGCATACAGCTTCTGCACACACAGGTTTTCCACCACCCATAAATATATTTAACCTTTCAATGAAAACAAATAAGTAATGATGAGCTGGAGGCTTAGAGCCTGTTTGCTAATTGTAAACAAATTTGCTGTATTTAAGCGTGACTCTCCATTGTGTTCTCATTTGGCTTTTCGTGACTTCAGATTGAAGGTGGGTTTTGTCAAGTTTTTATCTGTATTGAATGACAGCAAATAAACAATTAAAAAATAAAATATGATAACGTGATATTTTTATTGCTTGTTCTTCATTATAGCCATGGATAAGCACTTAATCTTAATCTGTGTGATGGCGGTCATAGCTAGCGGTAAGAAACCTTGCTATGTACACATTTACCAAAGTTTGTATGTATTTGTGGGGACCTGCAGTACATATTTATTTATGTGAAAGTAATTTGTCATACAATGTGTGAGCATTTTGGATCTTATAAACATAAAGGTTATTACCTTGTATTCATAATCATACTGTATATATGGGTGAACCTGCATTCAGCACCCCAAATCCCTTATTAATTGTCATGGTTTTTCAGATCTATTGTCATAGTGTTTTAGTTTACATTTACATGTACATATTATTACATACATATTATTATAAGATAGTTCTAATAATATTTTCATTTCATCCCACATGCATTCCTGAAGAATTGCAAAATATTATACCAAAAAATGTTGTTTCTCAATTACTTGGTTTATTGAAACAAAATATTATTATGTTAAATTGTTTTCGAAAAAGACATTTTGCATCATCAATAAAATGATAATTATAATTTTTTTGACAGTCAACGGATGTCCTATGGGTCGCAAGTTCGTGACAGCATTTTTGACAAACCACCTGGGGACCAACGGTAAACTACAGCTCGCTGTTACTGCCCAGGACCTTGCTGCTACTGTCAAAGTGGAGGTTCCAGCTATTGATTTTAAAAAAACAGTCCAAATAGAAAAGCAAGCCACCACATGGGTTGACCTACCATCTTCTGCTGAGCTCTCAGGCCCAGGGACATCTAAAAAAGTGGTGATGGTCACCTCAGACCAACATGTCTCTGTGGTGACGTCAAACATAAAGCCCTTCTCGGGTGACAGCAGTGTGATCTTTCCCTCATCTGACTTAGGGAAAAAGTATGTGGTCTTCACACCAAACACAGGGCCTCGGGAGTTTGACAAACTTGTGGCCATTGTCAATCAAGGGGAGGCTAACACAGTGGACATCCTTCCGACATCGAACGTGGAGGTCAAAGGGATGAAACCATGGAAAACTGGGGAAAAGTTTACCCTTCAGCTAGCCCCTTATGAAGTCTACCAGTTCCAAAGCCAGTCAACATTGAGTGGCACAGTGATTACGTCTAAGCTTCCCTTGGCTGCTCTCGCGGGGCACCAGTGTTCCAAAGCATTTGGAACCTGTGAGCATGTTTATGAGCAACTGGTTCCGGTGGAGAGGCTCTCAACAAATTACTTGGTTCCTGCAATGCAATGGCTCATTGGAACTGACACAGCTTATGTGGTCAGTCCTGAGGACGACACGCAAGTCACCATTTCCGATGGAAAAGAATATAAGAGGAAACTTAACACTGGTGACGTGTGGAACTTCAACGTTAAGAAAAACACACCTGTCATTGTCAACAGCAACAAAAAGGTCATGGTGATGTACTATGGTACCAATCATCCCTATGATGAATTTCTCACTAATGTAATTCCCACATCTGAGTTCTCATCGTCGTGGTCCATATATTTACTAGACGGTTATGAAAGCACTGCTGTTGTTGTTGTTGAGGCTGAAGCATCTGACACTATGAAGGATGTAACTAAATGGACGCCGTTCCCCTCTGACCACAATTATGTCATGGGTTTCATGCCTCTAACTAAACTGAAGGGTGCAGTGACAGTCTCTGGTAATGCTGTCATGGCAGTTTACATCTATGGAGGAAAAGTCAGATATGGTTATGGTACAACAGGAGTGTGCCGTACAGGTAAGCATGCATTATTTAAACTCCTTTGTTTGTTGATGCTTAAATTGTAATCATTGGAAGGTGGTAGTAGCTTAGTGGGTAAGACATTCGCCTGTGAACCAGAAGACCCGGGTTCAAATCCCACTTACTTCCATTGTGTCCCTGAGCAAGACACTTAACCTTAAGTTGCTCCAGGGGGACTGTCCCTGTAAATACTGATTGTAAGTCACTCTGGATAAGGGCGTCTGATAAATACTGTAAATGTAAATGTAAATGTAATCGGGAAAATGAGGCACCTTTCCTTTTTTTCCAGCTGGCATCCAAGATACAGTGACTGTCCCTCCACCACCAGACCCCTGTGAAACTCTTATATGTCCGAAGAAGCAGCAGTGCAAAAACGGTGCCTGTGTCCCTGTGGCCACTGCAACATGTTCAGCTCTCGGAGACCCCCACTACAGGACTTTTGATGGCACACGGTTTGACTTCCAGGGGACCTGTACTTACACTATGGCAAAAGTGAAAGATATACCTAATCATACCCCCTTCACTGTTCTGGCCAAGAATGAACACAGAGGAAACAAGTGGGTTTCTTTTGTCAGAAAAGTCACTGTAATAGTGTATGACTATACTGTGGTTATCAGTGGCCAGAAGGGTCAAGTGCAGGTAAGTGGTGCAAATAAGTACTATTCTAGTACTGAATACCTGAGACTGTATGCAGGCAACAGTCAAGTAATCAAGCCTTAGATACAGAACAGGCCAAAAGTTTGGACACACCTTCTCATTCAATGTGTTTTCTTTATTTTCATGACCATTTACACTGGTAGATTCTCACTGAAGACATGAAAACTATGAATGAACACATGTGGAGTTATGTACTTAACAAAAAAAGGTCCTTCAAAGGTCTTTCAAAATAGCCGCCCTTTGCTCTGATTACTGCTTTGCACACTCTTGGCATTCTCCCGATGAGCTTCAAGAGGTCGTCACCTGAAATGGTCTTGAAGGAGTTCCCACAGGTGTTTAGCACTTGTTGGTCCCTTTGCCTGTGTTCATTCCTAGTTTTGATGCCTTCAGTGAGAATCTACCAATGTAAATGGTCATGAAAATAAAGAAAACACTTTAAATGAGAAGGTGGGTCCAAACTTGGCCTGTACTGTAATGTAATTAATAATTAAATAGTAACCGCTGATTTTTACACAGTGAAAAAATGAAAGAAAATGATTGCTGCACAAACCCCTTTTTTATTTCTATTTAATTCAGGTAAATGATGAAAATACTTTCCTGCCTGTGAGTCTTGCTGGGGGGAAAATTCAGGTGGCGCAACAAGGCAGGACTGCCACCGTGAGTACAGATTTTGGCCTAGAAGTAAAGTATGACTGGAATTCAATGCTGTACATCACAGCTCCCATCAAGTACTTCAGCGCCCTAGGTGGGCTCTGCGGGAACTACAATGGCAATCGCAAGGATGAGTGGACAGCACCCAGTGGAACTCAGCTTTCCACTGTCTTGGAGTTTGCAAAGAGCTGGAAAGTAGATGACAAAGATTTGTTCTGCATTGATGACTGCCAAGGGAAATGCCCTAGTTGTTCAGAAGCACAACAAGTGAAATACAAAAGCACAAAACACTGTGGCATCCTGAACAAAGCTGATGGGCCATTTGCCATCGGTCATAAAACCATAGATCCTGAAATGTATCTTAATAACTGTGTCTATGATGTCTGTATGAATAAAGGTGTCCGGACCTTCCTATGTGATAACTTGGCAAGCTATGTTGACGCTTGCATGGCTGAAAGAGTCAAAATCTCAAGCAACTGGAGGACGGTTGCTGGCTGTCGTAAGTCTTCTATTTTTATTCTAAATTAATACAACAATGCAAATAGTTTATTTTCCTGAAGCTGATGTTTTGTGCTGCTTATTACGTTACATGCCATGACTGTTTCTTTAAGTCTACCTACTTTTCACAGCCTATGCTTTTAACGTGCCACATATTGTCTTTGATAAATATGGAATAGTTGCGCCAACCCCAGGCCTTCAACCCAGTAGCATCTCCACCCTGTCCAATAAGCATCCATGGTTCAGAAAGGTCATGTGAAGTCAGTCCTGTGAAATTCAAACAGGATCTGACAGGATCCGCATTTCCATATCACTGGCAGAGGAACTGGCTTCTATCAAAAAAAAAAAAAAAACACCACCACCTCTACAACTGCCACTTTTGTTTATGATATGGTCTTCTCAGTACATTTTTAAGTTTTGTACTCATTTCTAAACTATAGTTGCTTATCTCTCCTCTCTCCACACCCTCTCTTCAGAGGATCTAGTCCAACCAAATGGATAGATTTTGTTTTATCTGGCCCTCCCTTTCGCCAATGGGCTGGGGAAACAAACAGCTGATCACTTTTGCCAATCGCCTCTGGTTGTTTCCATGTGTAACAAGAAAACAGGGCTGAGCCAAAAGGAGGTGGCTAAAAAGCCAACAGGTGAAGGTATTTATTATGGGAAGGACAAAGCCTGGGGGGTCAACACTGCCCAGGCAACCCGGATAAAAGCAGGATGCTTTCACTTCTGATGCAGGCAGCACCAAAGACAGAGACCCCGTGGGCCTTGGAGGCTCAGTGTAGGTGGCCCTGGGCAACTCCCATGCCCCATGTCCTGCATTGCCCTCATGTTATGCTGAGTAATTTGTTTTTATTCATGTTTGTGTGTTTCTGGCCATCATAAGAGCCCTGAAACTTGCTGCAGAATAAGCTGCCAAATTAACTTTCATGTTGAATGCTGGAATTGAACTCTGTACCAACCCTATGAAATCCCCCCCCAAAATAATTTCAGCACATGGAGTAGGTTGACATTTTAGGGTTATAAAGTAAAAAACAAAGACCGGGCTTTGTTTCAGCCATCAAGTTGAGTAGTGAGTCGACTTTCAGAAACAGATCTTGGAACACTATACCTGAACAAAAAGTGTCCTAAAAAAAGTGTTTATTTTCTCCTCTTCAAGCTTTGACATGTCCTCCAAACAGTCATTATGAGGCCTGTGGAACAGCTTGTGCTCCCTCCTGTTCTGACAGAGATGCTTCGGCCAAATGCCTGCTGCCCTGTGTGGAGGGTTGCCAGTGTGATAAGGGTTATGTGCTCAGTGGAGAAAATTGTGTCCCTGTGAAAACGTGTGGCTGTGTGTACGAGGGCCGCTATTACCAACCTCAAAAGTTCTGGGGTGACGAAAAGTGCACTAAAAGATGTACATGCAGTTCTGGACAAGTTAAATGTACGGACGGCCATCACTGCAAGAAATCGGAAATATGTGCAGTGCGAAATGGAGACAGAGACTGTTACCCTGAATCTTTCACTACCTGCTGGGCTTCTGGAGATCCCCATTACCACACATTTGATGGCAAGAAATTTGACTTCCAGGGCACATGTACTTATGTCTTGTCAAAGCTGGTAGGCACAACAGATCCCTCTCTGGAACCCTTTGAGGTGCAAGTTCAGAATGAGAACAGGGGTCAAAACAAAGCCGTCGCTTACACTAAGACAGTTCAGATATCTGTCTATGGATACACCATCATCATGAGCACTGATAACCTCAACAAAGTCATGGTAAGTTCAATAAATTTGAAAAGCTCTAAAATATTTAATAAAGATGCTTTAAGTCAATAATATTCAGTATCTAATCAAGCTGTTTTGTGCTTTTTCCAAGCTTAACAACCTGTATGTGAACTTGCCAATGGATGACGGGAGGATTTCAATCTTTCGAAAAGGGCAGTTTGGTGTAGTAAAAACCAATTTTGGCCTAAAAGTGGAATTCAACTGGATTGCATATGTTGCAGTCACCCTTCCCAGTACCTACAAAGGTGTTGTTGGTGGCCTTTGTGGAAATTATAACAGTGATATCACAGATGATCTATCCTTGCCAGACAAAACCCCAGCCAAAACTCCTACTATTTTTGGGGCCAGCTGGAAGGTGAAGGACAATCCTGGCTGCTCCAATGAATGCCAGGGCAAAAACTGCCCCATGTGTGATGAAGTGGCATTGAGAAAAACAGAATACAGTTTACCCTGCAAAATCATTACAAACCCTATCGGCCCATTCAAGGACTGCCATGGCAAAGTGAAAGCAGAGCCTTTCTATGACAACTGTGTATATGATGTGTGCATGTATCAGGGCCATTCCAGTGCTATCTGCAATGCAGTGAGTGCTTATGCTGCAGCATGCCAAGGTGTCCAGGCCAATGTGGAAAGATGGAGAAATGTAACCTTCTGTCGTAAGTCATTTTAAAAATCTTTTTACACACTGTTTTCCTGCACCAAAATTCACCCTCCTCATTGCATTTCTTGTGATCTCTTTTAGCTCTGTCGTGCAAAGCCAACAGTCACTATGAGGTGTGTGGATCTAGTTGTCCTCAGACGTGCAGTGGCCTTTCAGAGCCTGTGGCATGTGAAGCATCTTGCACTGAGGGTTGTGTTTGTGAGGATGGGTTTGTCCTGAGCGATGGTGAGTGTGTGTCACAAGAGAACTGTGGGTGTATGTATGAAGGCCAATACTACCAGCTGGGACAAACCTACTTTCCCAATGGCCAATGCAAAACAAGATGTGTCTGCAAACAGGATGGTAAAATGGAATGTGACAACACATTTAAATGTGCGCCAAATGAGAAATGCCAGATCAAGGATGGGAAACAGGCCTGTTACTCTATTGGAGCTGGGACCTGCACTGTGTCCGGTTCTGGAAACTTCCAGACTTTCGATGGCAAAGCTTTTAGTGTGTCAGGGGACTGCAGATTTAAACTGGCGGCCACCTTAGAGATGGAAGAAGCGGAAGAAGAGAAGCCATCCTTCTCAGTGACAGTGCTTCAGGTTTCCCAAACCGCAGATGTGCTAGTTACCCGTAGCATCACCATAAACATTTACAACTACAACATAACCATGCTTCCAGGACTTCTAAAAATAATGGTAGTCGCCTTTCCTTTTTATGTATTATTGTATTCAAACTGTCAGTTATAATCCGTGTTATTGGTCTATTGGTCTTTTAAGAGCATTAAATTACCTTTTGTGGGCAGGTGGATGGCACTACAAAGAATCTCCCCCTTGACCTGGACGATGGAAAAGTGGAAGTTTCTCAGAATGGCTTGCAGCTGCTTTTGCAAACAGACTTTGGGCTGAAGGTGACCTACGACACAATCTCCACTGCCAGAGTGGAGATACCATCATCTTACAAAGGTGATGTAGGAGGTCTCTGTGGAAACTACAACGACAACCAAGCTGATGACTTCCTCCTGCCTGAAAAAGCTATGGCCTCCTCCCCTGAAAAGTTTGCAGCAGGCTGGGTTGATGAGCATGTAACATGTCATATAGGATGTGGGTCCAAATGTCCAGTCCCTGATAAAGAAAAAGAAAAAGAGGCAACGGTGGCCTGTGCTATCTTGACCTCGACGTCAGGTCCATTTTCTGATTGTCATGCCACTGTGCCGCCTAAAAACGCATTTGATGACTGTGTGAAGGACATGGCTGCTCAGGGTGGCAACCAAGTGGTCTTGTGCTATCACCTGAGGAACTATGTGGCCCTCTGCCAATCATCTGGATCCTCTATTCGGAGCTGGAGGAGCACGAATTTTTGTCGTAAGTCACCAAAATGATTCAGTTTCACTTAGCTACTATACAACAATAGACCAAACAGGTAGCTAGATGTCCACCATCTTTTTTTCCAGCTTTGGATTGTCCGAAGAACAGCCATTATGAATTGTGTGCCGACAGCTGTTCCTCCTCCTGCGCCAGCTTATTCATGACGCAGAAGTGCTCTAGGTGCCAGGAGGGATGTCAGTGTGACTATGGTTTTGCCTTTGATGGAGTGGACTGTGTGCCATTAGAGAACTGTGGATGTCTGGCTGATGGACAGTTTTATAGGGCAAGTCTTTGAATAATCAAATGCATTAAGGACTGATGAGCTGTGTGTTCAGTGACCTAATGTGATTGCCTGTGCTGGTTGTCAATAGGCTGGTGAAACTGTGATGGATGAAGACTGCACAACAAAGTGCTCATGTACATCTGGCATGTATTCTTGTGAACCAGTGCAGTGCAGACCCAATCAAATCTGTGAAATCATTGAAGGCGTGAGAGACTGCTATGGTTCTGGTAATTTTTCAGCTCCATAACTTAGCATAGGTTAAAAGAACCAAATGACCAAAAAAACCCACAGATATTTTTCTTGTTCTTATATTTATGTCCTTTGTGTTTAGACCCTTGTGATGCAGTGGCGTGCCATGAAATGGAGACTTGCATTATTGAGAAAGATAAAGCCACTTGTATACCCAAGTCCAAGGCTTCCTGTTGGGCCATGGGTGATCCAGAATTCCAGACATTTGATGGAAAAGTCTTCTTTTTCCAGGGAACATGCACTTACACAATGGTTCAGACAACAGGCACGGACAAGACCCTGAAACCTTTCAGTGTGGTGACTGTGAACAAGATGCATGGCAACTCCAGAGGTTCCTACATAAAGACAGCAGTTATTACGGTTAAAAACCATGAAATCACAGTTCTCTATGGTGAGCCAGGCAAACTAACGGTGAGTGTAAATCAACTTGGTTATTGCAAAATAATCAAGATATCAAGATAAGTCTTGCCGACTGAGCAAACCCTTCTTTGTCCAGATTGATGGAGTCATCTCTCACATCCCCGTGACCCTGCCGTCTGATGGCATACAAATTCTCATGAACGGATTTAAAGGCATCATGAAGACTGACTTTGGAGTGGAGGTTACATTTGACTGGGCTGAGTTGCTAATGGTGACCGTGTCCAGCAGTTATTTCAGGAACTTGCAGGGTTTGTGTGGAAACTACAACAATGACACCACAGACGATTTTACAATGGCGAATGGAAAGCTGACCCCCAACACTGCTGAGTGGGCAGAGTCTTGGAGCCAACCAGACAGTGACAATTCCTGCCTGCATTCTTGCCAGGGTCAGTGTCCCTCCTGCTCAGTGGAGGATGATGCCCTTTACAAAGGCACAAGTTACTGCGGTGTGATCGAGGATGAAAGTGGTCCCTTCTCATCCTGCCATGACAAGGTTCCTCCAGAAAGGCTGGCTGCAGACTGTCTTTACCATGTTTGTCAGCATGGTGGAAAGAAGGAAGTGCTGTGTAAGGCCCTGGGCAATTATGCAGAAGTGTGCCAGCTGAGTGGCATCACTGTGTCCCCACAGTGGAAGGCAAATTGCAGTAAGTTTCCTAACTTCCTAATGCATCTTACAAGGTTTGTATTATATCAAAACAATGTCAATAGTTCTTTTCTTTTATAGGTGACTGAGAGGAACAGTCTGGATTCATCAAATATATCATGCATAAAGAAAAACTAACTTTTTGACAATGCTCATAAAACAGCATGTGACATGTAGCTAAAACCTTCTGACTGTTTCTCTTTATCTTGAAATTAAATATTAAAATGACACATTTGCATTAATGTGTATGGATTTCCATCACAATACAAACTTTACATCTCTACTCAATTAACTGGTAGCACCGTTAGCTCCCTGGTTCTTCACACATAGTCTACAAATGCAATTCAACAGTGTTTTGCATGAGGGAAGTTCTTCAAAAGAGTTTCCTGTCATTGAAGCCACTCTTTACAGTCTTTTCAGAAATAAGATAAAGTGGCTGTTTAACATAATGGAATATTTGCCTCTACTGTGTGTAAGTTACTGCAACAAAACACAATTCTAACACAATTCTAACACAATTTATCATTTATTGTGCCTAAGAATGTTCTTTACATTCTGGTCATTATCTGTAAAAATGAAATATAGCAAAACAGTTTATGTACAAATTATTTACACTGGCATAAAAAAAACTTACATGTACATGCATTTAGACATCTGTACAAGCTGTATTTTTAGGAACAATGAGATGAAGTTCACAAAGCAGAACCCTATAAGTACAGGGTGGAAATATAGCAAATGTTTTGTATGTATATTCATTATTTTTTAGCAAATAAATAACTTAAATGAACTTAAATTTCATATTTTTCTTCTATAGTATGGTTCAGTATTACTAATGTTCAATTTTTAAATGAAAGTAAGCATTAAATCTCGCACATAAAGAGTTGAAATTCATCAGACAAATCTGGCTGTACATGGGCACTCAGTCAACTGTAATTTGCATCTTAGTCTACCTTGTTCCTGGATTATTTTGTAGTCTCCTGTTTGTCTAAACCTGTTTGCCTTATCAGCAACCTGAAACTGACTGACTGCACATTCATATCTTGGTCACCGTCACATTGGTGTTTTTCAGGGATCTGTTACTGGATTTCCATTGGCTGGGGACTTCCTGTTGAATGACCAAATGCCATTATTAAGTAACCACATCCTTAAAATACCATTAAGTAATCCCTAACCCAGAGCTCTTCAAATCTGTCCAGCAATTTAAAATTACGGTCTTGTACTTTAGGTTGTTTGACTTTAGGTAGAGGGAAGGTGATGCAGTACGAGAAGTATGTGACCATAAGGACTGTGTTTTGAAGAACACTGGGCTAGTGAATACACTGTTTGGGGTAAAGATGCAATCAATTCGTTTACTTTAATATAGGAGCAATGAGGTTTATTGGAGATCAAAAAATGGCATCTAAGAAAACAACTACATTTTTCTAAAGAATGAAAAGTGCCATTTTTTGTTGAGCATGGCTAATGAGGCCGAGGCCTGGCCATGTCTACCCCAGGGGCTGGGCACCTACTCGAATTTGGTGAGGGGTGCTTTGTCGCATGTGACCTCCGACTGCACCATGTTCTGAGCCCCATTTTGAGTCTGCTGTTTTGGGATGCTACCGCGGGGAGTTGCAAGACCATTCAGCTTCACGTCTCTAGATTGAAGGACAAACATGTGCTCAGACTCAACATGGCTGACTCAAATTGTTAATACACACCCTTCTCAAACACAGAGAAAAACAACCTTTGATGGATATTGGAGCATTCTTGCAATGGAAGGTGAATTATAGCTGTGTGTATATGTTTAGGAAAAATATCGCCAAACCCAAGACTAAATATTAATGACTTAAAAACAAATATCTCTTACATATTTGAAATGGTTCCTTCCCCCTCCTCCATGCTTTTAGCCCCAGGAGTCTTACGGCCAAACAGTTTGACAGCCAGGTACATCAACATGCCACAGTGGTTGGTATAGCAGCAGGTGGCATCCACAGCTATGAGCAGCACCAGGAAAATCAGCATAACAATGCCCACCACTCCTCCTTTCCCAATACCAGACTTCCTGCCGTCTATAAAGACAGGGAGTAAAGGGAAAAGGGGAACACAGACAGGTCAACTTTCAAGGCTGTGAACGAAGAAGCACAGCCAGGATAAAATACACTTTTTACCTGATTTACTAGAAAAATATTTGGTGCATTAATACCTGCAGTGGCCATTAGGGTGGTGAAGTTAAATGCAGCTGGGTTGGATCTGCCTTTACGATTGACAGAAAAGAGCTCCACGTGGTACTCTGTCTTGTAATGAAGATCATGCAGGAACACATTTGTAGCATTTGAAGGCAACTCCCTTTCCCGCCACTCTTCATCTTCCCTGTTCTGTGAATGGGACGTTTACTTTAGTCCAATTGAGGGTCAAAACAGTAAAAGCCTCTGGACAGACAGCTTAGGGTGAGACTCACTGGTCTGTAGCGTATAACATAGTGTATGATGGGAGAGCCACCAGTGTCCTGCTGCTTGAATGGGATGGAGAAGGTGTTCTCCTCCAGCTTGATATCATCGGATGTTAGGAAAGGTCTATCTGGCTCACCTAAAGACAAAGAACAGCCTGAATGTCTTTGAATGAGCTCAGAATGGTTTTTGTTGGATATGAACAGTTTTGCACATTAACAGATATGTCACAGGCTCATCACAGGTTTACCTCCTGCAGTAGACGTTTATGTGTTTGGTGTTTATGGTAATGATCGTTGTTCAGTAGCAAGTTGATTGGAGCAGATGATGATAAATGGTCACCACAGACGAGAAAATTTCATGAAACAATGAAATGAATGATCCATATGAATGATAGCAAATGTACACATATAATGAAGTACAATGTTGAGAAGATGCAAGCAGCAAAATGATGGTTATTGCAGGGTGAATGAAAGGAAAATCAAAGTGACACTCACGCTCCCCCAGTGTATGTATGGTGTAGTCTTTGGAGAAAACTCCTTGACCAATCGAGTTCTGAGCTGCCACACGGACAAAGTACGAAGTGTAAGGCAACAGAGGGGCTGCTACCAGGGGTTCTGGAAAGAAAGAAAATCATTTACCAGGTTATGAAAGTGGCGAGTGACATTAAATTTGTTACACAGTGCATTTTCAAGTTTGCAAAAAGCTCCTGCCTCTGGCAGTGTAACATGAGACCAAAAAGTGCTCATAAAATATTTTGCTAATACTGTGCAAGTATCTCTGTAGTATAAAAGACTATATTACACACAGTTATTGTTTGGATATTTCTGTTCACTTTTAAATTCATACCGTTATGGTTTGTAAAACTCACAATTAGCATATTACATTTAAGCTCCATTCTGTGCTTAAAATTTAGTGATAGAATATATACCATCAGCCAGGACAACTTTCTCAGACCAGGACTGATCTGGCCGCTGTCTCCACTGGAGAACATAGGCGGTAACGTTGGATCCTCCATTCACTACGGGGACATCTAGGAAGAAGTTAGCTGCTGCAGCCCCAGGTTTCACTGTGACTTGGGTTGGTTTATCGGGCCAGGCTGAAAAGTAAGGAATTTAGGAACATAAGATTTGATGAGTGCCTTTTATCATCAAATTGTCCTAATACTTTGAGTGTTCATCATTGTAATTATTTCCGGGATGATGTATGGTACGCCACACCTTCACCATTATACATTACACAGCACTTTTACACTAATTATATCTGTGTAACCATGACCTTAGCATTCCTATTTACTGGAACAAATGTTGCTGCAGAGATATGATATAAACTAGATGGAATATAGTACAATCCTTACTTTGCAGAATGAAATCATTCGATGCACTTCCAGCCGAGCTCTCGGCCACACAAGAGTAGATCCCTCCATCTGAGGGGATCACATTCTCAATGATCAGATCAGATTCCACTACTGTTGTTCGGTTGGAGGTCTTTATAACAAAAAAAGAAAAAAAAAGGTACATACATGAGGTACATACATGTAATACAGTTATATAAAGAGGCAGTATATTCTTTAAAAAATTACATCAATTTAATCACCCGACCAATTAACTGTTATTTTCAGACTAATAAGAAAAAATTAGCTATACTATTAAATGCAGAACTCACCATTTTTAGATTTGGACTCTTTCTGATCCACTGGAATGTAGGGGTTGGATGCCCTGAAACACTGCAGGACACAATAACTCTGCCCCCAGGCTCAACTTGCGTCTCATTTTGGCTCAGGACCACCAGAGGATGCTCTGTTTATTTTGGGGAAAAGACGAAAGGATAAATGAATGCTGGATTTTATTTACTTATAAAGCAGCCGCAGCTTCCTTGGTCATTCTAGCCCATCTCAAAATGGACCAATTCTGAACTAGCTGAGAACGGACAATAACAAATATTTTTTTCATGAGAATGGCTTCTGAAAAGAAAACTCTGGTTGCTTACACAGGACCAAATTCTCCATATCTCCGTTTACTAAACTTCAGACTGCTCCAACTTTGTGTTTGACTGGCTGAGCGTCTCTTATATAAATACCAGCATAATTCGGTTGGGCACTCATGCAACTTCAAAAGGCATGGCAAACATACCTGACACATCAAGCATTATTGTAGCACTCTTCTCAGATATTTTGTTTTTTGCTGTGCAAATATATTCTCCATTGAATCTTCTGTCAACGGTGTTGATCTTTAGCTCACTTTTGTCTGAGTTGTACTGGAACTGGGACAAATCTGCAGTAATGGGGCTGGCGAAGGAAAAGATTATGGAAAGTGGTTCAACATAAGACTGGCAAGCATATTTAAACGTAATATCATAATAAAAATGTAAATGAACATAAATCCATTCAATGGAGAAATGCAAAACAAGACGTTTATCACAAAACATTGTTTTAATTGCACATGATGAACATTTGGATACAGTTGGACATTTTACCCTTAAACACTCACAATGTCCAAGAAATGACTGGCTGAGGGGCTCCAGAGACTAAACATGTCATAGTCACCGTCATTTCAGGTCCAGCCAAGACTCTCTTCACCTCCTCGTGGATTTTCACTGTCGGCGGTGCTGTGCAACCACAGTCAAGATTTTACATTACCACACCTTACCATATTTATTTATAAAGGAGTTGACCAAAGTGCTGAATATGTACATGTCATGACCGAAGTTACTGACAAAATGAATATATTCCTCCTACCATTTACAACCACGGAGATGTTCCTCATATCAGATACTGGGCGCCCTGTAATTGTGGCCTTACAGGAGTAGGAACCTTCGTCGTCCCTTTCAATCTTACGTATCTGCAGGGATTTGTCAGGCAAAATCACGAACCTGTTTTTAACTAGAAATGTAAAAGAAGTAGTTTAGACCCAATGGAAATTTCAAATGCACCTCAGTTGATTTGACTGAGCCACACACACACACACACACACACACTTTATAAGGTTCTCAATGGTGGCATTTTTCATGAAATGGGGACAGGGCAGCTTTTCTAACTTTATTTTATTATCATTCTCTCCACCAAAAGAAATCGGACATCCCTCGATCTGAGAGCAAATCGGTCTTGTGCTGCTTCGCCCCTCCTGTGTTCACCATTGCACGGTGAGTGGAGCTAAGAAGGTGAAGGGACCCCCCCTACCACATAAAGGGCCAGTATCAGCCGTTGTGAAGAAAGTCTCCCTACCATCAGAACCCACACTTTGTCCGTTCCGATACCAGGTGACATCCACTTCAGGCTTTCCAGTCACTATGCAGGGAACCAAAACCGTATCGGCAAGCAAGAACTCGTGGTAGTCTGTCGTCTGGTGAAATTTGATTGGTTCTAAAAAAAGAAAAAATGTTAGTTAGCTTTTTCCAAAAAGGTTTAAGTCAATGGAGGGATAATTTAATTGAACAAGCCACACAAAAATCTTACCGTAGACATAAATATTTGTAGATATTTCATCATTGTGGCCGGAATCAAACTCACACACACATGTGTATGTTCCAGAATCAGCCAGTTGCGCTGCTTTAATAATGAGTTTGCTGGTTGATTCATCAACCTTGTCCACTTCCATGTGTTCCTCCTCAATATCATGTCCATCCTTCTGCCATGAAATCTCCCCTTCTCCACCCGCTACGTGGCACAATGATATTTAACTTATTTTCCTGCTCATCTTACAAAGCAAAGGACTGAACTGAAAATATCAGATACCAACCTTTGCAAAGTATCAAGCTATCTTCACTGACTTTCACATCTGGCTTGCTGGAAATGATTTGCATTTTTGCATCTGAATACAAACAGGTTAAAATAAACAATGTTCAGAAGACTTATATCAATTTTAACAAAGCACTTCAAAACCCTTGCAGTAATGAAAAGATGATTTATTATATCCAACATCAGGGGAAGGAAACATAACAGAAGTATTGAACTTCCTTTCCAGCACATGATTTCATCTTTTCCCGCTGCATCATCCTCCCTATACAACATTCATCTAAAAAGGCACATGCTCTGAAAATGGAATTACATGTAATTAGAAATTAAATATACGGTGCACCAACCAGATGCGTTTATTGAGTTTTATCCTGCTTTAACTCTTGGACTTTGTAATGCCCCGACAATGACATTAAGAACAGACTGGATGATGCTAATGCTTTTCATATTCTCAATTATTAATGATATTATTATTAATGATCATTAATAATTGAGCTTGTTTTATTTAATTTTTGGTTGGTGGGCCAACTGTCTCAGAAAATCATTTAGTCTTTACAGTCTTTCTAATTGTGCTTATTGCTTAGTTTTTATAGTTTGTCATGCTGTTATGATTATTATTACCTGTCAAAGTGCAGAATAGGAAGATCAGAGCACTGACTGCGATCATCATCTTCACCGCAGAAGACATGAGACCAGATGCCGGTTCCCTCCTCCGCAGACCTGGACCCCATAACGCGCCCTCCACGCATTTATACGCCGCGTGGAGCGAAGGAAGGAGACAGACAGGAACCCCCTTATCTCTCCCCCTGATCTCCCTCTCTTCCTCGACTCCCACCTCCCGAAGCGTCGCGGCGGATCATGCGTGGGGCCGGAGGAGTACAAAGCGCGCCCTACCCTCGCAGGCGCCACGGCATCTCCAGCGTGGCCGAACATGACCGGATGAAAGGAGCGTCGGCTCCCGCCGGGATTTGATGGGACGCGATAATTTCCTCCGCTTTCTCGCTGCAGAACCACGTCCCCTACGGGTCAGAACTGGAAGTCGCTGCTCACGTCACCCCCACCGGGCCGTGCCGGAGATGCGCCACTCGCGTCCTGACGCACGGGAGTCGTGGCTGCGTGTGGCTGGTCACGTAACGGCCGCGGAGATCGTGACGCGCTTCCCACCATCACGGGGCTGAGGAAGCCCAATGTAGATGATTGCAAAAGATGTTTAAATGATACCAACAGATTATTATTTTTTTACATTTATATATGAGCAACCACAATAGACAGGACATGACTTGTTTTTGTGAGATTATGTATTTTTTTAAATGAACTGTATTACAGAAATGCAGACAGGCAAAAATAATTAAGAAATAACAAAAAGAATCATATATATATATATATATACACACACATACACACCTTTTAAATAATTGCCAACTTTTTAGAAGCCTTCTAGGCCATATATCAGGAAAAACTTACACACATGCTGCTTCTACACACGTTTGTCACTTTTGTTTTGCACACATACTAGCGTTTCCCTGCACATACACACTACCAAAATGTACTGTGAGATGTGAAAATTTAAATGTGTGTGCGTTAGTGTGTCTGTGAGGCAAAACTAGTGTGTGGGTGACCAGTTTTGGGGATTATGTATAACAATGTTACATAATTTAATATGCAATATGTTACAATTACTGGAGGAAAAGGTGTTATTAAAGATTACAATTTCATTTTAGCTATATGTTAATATTGTGCAGAAAACCTTGCCAATATCTTAAGTAATTGTGGTGTAGCATGTGAGTGGTATTGGCGTTGTTAGATTTAGATTAGAAGCAATTTAGGGTTAAGTCTCTTGCTCAGGGACACAATGGTAGTAAGCAGGATTTGAACCTGGGTCTTCTGGTTCATAGGCGAATGTGTTACCCATTAGGCTACTACCACCCTTAGCTGTTAGTTGAATGTGACGACTCACTGGTCCTGACATCTCTCTCTTCAGATGTTGAAGCTGGTCCACATGCTGTGTCCTGACACTGAAAGCCATTGCAAAAGGGTTAAAGGCCAGTGGTGGCCTAGTGGGTAAGGAAGCGAAGAGAAACCAAAGGTTTGTGGGTTCAAATCCTGAAACTGTCAAGGTGACACTAAGATACCCTCCAGCAAGCTACCGTCCCCACACACTGCTCCCCGGGCGCCTGTCATGGCTGCCCACTGCTCACAAAATGGTGATAGGTCAAATTCAGAGGACACATTTTGTTGTTTGCGCTGTGTGCTGTGCTTTATATCACAAACACAAAAACAGTTTCAGTTTCACTGTTTCACATTATAAAGTAAAGGAACGGTATTTCTATTGCGACCGCCATTATTAAAGAGATGTCAGAAAAAGTAAAAGATAGGAATACACTTCTGTAAATAAAGTAAATATGAAATAATTGTGTTGTAATTTCAGCTTTGTGTGAGCTAACATTAAAATAAGGACAAAGCAGAGCATTAACAGTGACAAATGAGTAGACAGACTGGTTCTGAACAAACCTTATATTTTTAAAAAGCCTTTTAGGACACCAAGTCCAAGCAAAATATCTGCACATTATTTATTTAATTGTGAACATCCTGCAAGCTACGTCACCGCTTATCCATTTTGAGCAATATGTCCACGACGGACACATTACCCATAGTTGGACAACCAGCTCAATCCACCTTTGTTCAACATGAGGAGAGACTGATGGTCATTTAAATATGAAAAATTTCGTCATCATCAACATTTTTTATGCAGACAGTGATAGCAAGTCACAACTCTCACCTCACAACACATGAGAAATCTCAGACATGACTACTTTCCCTTCATTTTCCTTCTACTAAACTGCCTTTCCTCTGGCGCGCCACCCAGTGAGTGCCTTGTGTGCCCCGTGCATTTTCAGACAAGCCGCCACACCTCCGACCGTATCAGCTGAGGAGCCCCAGCGGCAGGCAGCCCTTCCCAGCACCTTGCTGATAGAGGCTCAAATGCCAGGAGCTCAGCGGGTCTGCAACGTGTTTTGTGCAGCCATTGGGGGACTCATATCAGAGTGATCATCTGCTTGCACTCATTTTTGCTCATTATGGGGAGCGTGCACTCTTTAGAGTTTGGCACTGAGAGAGGAAACGATCTATTGCATGGCATTAGAACAAAGAGTAGGATTTTAACCCTTCATTCTTTTCACGTTCTGTTCATGACCACTGCATCCTTTTAAACTTGCAATGTTCCTGAATAAAGCAGCCTTTGAAGAGTTATCAGTTTTAATTCAATCTTGTGGGCCAATGGCAAACTTAGTACTAAACATTTTGCGATAAAAATACTGATAATTGAAACTTCATTAAGGCTCAAATAAAATTTGACACTGGTGTGTCTCTAAATTTACTCCACATTTTAATCCCTTTAAGCTTTTTTTTTTTCACTGACGGGGAACCAGTAGAACACATTATAGATATGTTTGGATGTCCATGATGCTCAGTGTCATGTTTCATTGACTGGAACACATCAATCACGTGGCACCCCATATAGTTTTCTACAGGGCATCATTCGAATGTTTCCTGATGTTTTTGTGTCTATGTTGTACCTGATGTGTCATCACCTGTGTTTTTAGTATAAATAGATCCTGATTGTGTGCAGTCCTTGTCCCTGCATTTTTCCTGTCACCCAGTGAGTGTTCCCTGTGGTGTTCCCTGTGTTATTATTAAACCCTTGCTTTGTGTTGGAATCGTGCAAATGCGCCACAGTGACAGCATCTGTCATGGTTCCCGCACCACCACGCCCGCAGGGGCCGCACGGACATCCCCAGGGATGCTGACCCGGAAGTAGGTCGGCGTTCTACATAAGAGACAGGCGGCCATGTTCTTCCCTGCACGCTTGAGGGGAGAGGCAAGGAAGTGACTTGACAAACTAGATGAATCCGTTGAGAAGGATGAACACGAAGATGGAAGGTGACTGTTTCTGTGAAGGATGTGATGAGGACCAATGGGGGGTGCCGTCGATGAAGGCAGAACATTGGTTGGCTGTGATGATGGCAGTCTGGGCAGCCCGATGACACAGCGGACCAATGCTGAGCAGACAGAACAGTAACTCCAGGTTCCTGATGTTGAAGTATGTGTGGCTTATAATAGTAACATACCTCAAAAGGGATGAGCAGACATGGAGGTCACGCCCTGACATATACTGCACAGACCAAGCTTTGGTCATCTTTTACAAGAGTAGGCCACCAAAAGGGCCGCCGTATATATGCACAATCATCCTACTGCACTTCCAATGACTGGAAAGGGCTGAGGAGTGTCCCCATCAGAGGACCTTGGAGCACCAGGACACTGGCACATATAGGCAGCTGGCAGGAGTGGCTGTGGAGGTAGGGCAGTCCAGACTTGGCCTTCCAGGTCCCAGCAAAGAGGACCCACTAGCTTGATTGCTGAGAGTATGGGATTGGAGGTGGCAAGAGCAGAGTCAAGGGTGTATTGATTGGACAGAGCATCTGCCTTAGTGTTCTTGCTGCCAGGTCAGTACGAGATGTTGAATTGTTAAAAAAAAGATTGCAACATAACTCCATATGTGTTCATTTATAGTCTTGATGCCTTCATTTACATTTACATTTACATTTACATTTACGGCATTTATCAGACGCCCTGATCCAGAGCGACTTACAATCAGTAGTTACAGGGACAGTCCCCCTGGAGCAACTTAGGGTTAAGTGTCTTGCTCAGGGACACAATGGTAGTAAGAAGGAAGAACCTGGGTCTTCTGGTTCATAGGCGAGTGTGTTACCCACTAGGCTACTACCATCCCTTCAGTGAGAATCAATGTAAATGGTCATGAAAATAAAGAAAACACATTGAATGAGAAGGTGTGTCCAAACATTTGGCCTGTACTGTACATATTCTTATCATTAAAATATATTTAAAAAAATTCAATTTCAAAGAACATTATTTGTCCCCAAGGGGCAATTTAGAAGGCACAGTGGAGCAGCTCACATATAACACTTGTTACACTAGACACAACATTTGACACACAATTAAATTTTACTTGTATTGCACTATGAGCAACAATAATTAACTGTACCTAACAGGAGCAGTAAGGTGCATCATTTAAAAAGTGTGTGAGGTGATGATGATTGTTTTGGGGGATGTCCAGAGTTCAACAGAAGGACAGCTTTAGGATCAAAGGTGACCTTCCTCCTCTGTGTCCTGCAGCCGGGGCATCGGAGCTGACATCTGGAGGGTAGCCACTCAAAGGCTGAGTTCAGAGGGCGTGAGGGGTCTCTAATGAGCTTGAGTGCCAGCCTGCATGTCTGCTGGTCTCAGATGTGTGATAAGTATGCCGAATTCTGTTCTGCATATAGGCCCCTTCTCTATGGAGAAGTAGTAAAAGGTCTGTAAAATGTCTTTTATGACTCCAAAGGACTTCCTAAGGAGGTATTCCAGCTGATGACAATTTCTGAGGATCTCCTCTGTGTCTGAGGAGAACTTCAATAGGTGGTCAAAGACGGTGCCCAGGTATTTTTACTCCTCATCTAGCTCTATTGGTTTCCTCTATTGGAAGTGGTAACTGCTGCAGCCAGGTCCCTCTGATTGTTGGTGAAGGTCACCACCATCTCTTTTGTTTTGCTGACGTTCAGTTCCAGACGTGCTGAACCTGTGTTTTAACAAATTTTGCTGAATTCCTTTTCTAATATATTAAATCAATTTCATAAGTATGCACAAATGTGGCATATTTTACTTTTACAGTGTTATTATTATTATTATTTTAGTTTACTCATAAAAAAGAGACATGTTTTGTCTCTTACCTCAAGAATCAATGATACAATAAAATTCCTAAAATTCATTTCTGAGTTCATTGAATTTCTGAATAAAAAATTGGGTCCCTACACTGATAATGATCAAACTTGCTGTATTTTGATTTAACTTATAATAATTGTGGATGACTTTTATGCCCATGTCTCCTTATAAACTTTATTAATATATAAACTTTATTATTAAAATGACCACGAGACTTACTTAGTGGAAAAGTTGTCAAAAATGTGAAATTGTTAATAATTTACAAAAAAAAAAAAAAAATTTACATCACATGCTCATGAATCATTTCAAATTTTTTTCATAACCACACATTTGGGCTCAATTTACCTTACATTTGCATGTTGTAAATTGGTTTTATAAAATGTTAAATTTAATTTACACTTGTCGGCCACCATACACACAGTCAAAATAAGAAAAAAAAATTAAGAAAAAACTTTAAATTAAATAAATATATTTAGAGAAATTTGTAATTAACAATAATACAGTAATACCAGTAGTCAAGTAGTAAAAACTATTCAGGGGGGATGGTGAATTCTATTGTTGATCAGACATATTTTGTGCTGATGACAGTGAACATGGTGGCCTAGTGGTTAAGGAAGCGGCCCCGTAATCAGAAGGCTGCCGGTTCGAATCCTGATTCGCCAAGCTGCCACTGAAGTGACAATGAGCAAAGCACCATCCCCACACACTGTTCCCCACTGCTGACCAAGGGTGATGGGTTAAAAGCAGAGGACACATTTCAACGTGTCACCGTGTGCTGTGCTGTGTATCACAATCAAGTTCACTCTGTACCATTTTTATTGTTGTTTAAGCAAAAACATAATCAATATATTCTACTATCCTAAAAACAACATGCATGGTGTGGATGTTATATGTGAGATACTCAGATTTACATTTAAAGCAGTCAGGTTGTGAATTTTCTCTGAAATACCATAGTGTGTGCTGCACTGTGATTGTAGCTTACTAACCCTTTAAAAACGTGCCGTCAACCTGCCGATTAATGGCCTTGTTGGCTTACCATATTAGAGGGGGAAGAGAAGAGTGCACCGTGGTGGCCTAATGGAAAATTTACATATCATTATTATTATTATTACTACTACTTAATTATCTTTGTTATGCAGGTACATTTTTGTGGTCTTGTTCTTTTCATATTAAGACACATGAATACAAACTATTTTTTTTTCACTTTTTTTTCTTCCTTTATTTGTGGCACCGCCTGGATGGATGGCGCTCTTATCATTTGCTTTTCAAATTCGTTTTATTTTTACCATTTAAATTCTTCTAAATTCTATAAATGAATGTGATTATGGAGTGGTTCAAATGCAATATGACAAATCATATTTAAACAGTGTTCAACAAAGTGCTTGGGCGTTTACGGTTTGCTTTTATAAACCATTTACATGTAAATAATATGTGCATTTCATACAAAGAACTATTTCCCAATATTACACATTCTTCCATTTGTAAAATAAAAGTCCTTTACATTTTAAATCAACATAAAGGATATCAAATAAATAAACATTGGGGAGACCTGGAATACAAAAAAGGTTGCGCCCACTTTCCTTATGAACTGGAACCATGATAATAAAATCACATTTTGAATCAGCAGTTTGTTTGCATAACCAAGAGTTTGCTGAACTGGTGGTACAGATTTGACACTGGCAGCCTCTTCACCACAGCTGACCGCACGTTCACATTGCTGTGTGCGAACATCCCACCTGGAAACCACGCGTAGTGGGCTGCAGCAGCCAGAATCGCAAATTATACGTGAATTATCTCAGCACACCATCACCTTCACTTGGTGGGCCTCCATGAAAAATTAGACCCCTTCTCCTGTTTCTTGCAACTTGTCCATACTTCCCACAGCAAATTTTTAGGGAACATAAACACCAGTCGGTGTTTGTCTTATCCTTCTCTATGTTTGAACATTAAATGTGAGTTTTAACTGCCTCTTCAAGTTA
Organism: Denticeps clupeoides; assembly: GCF_900700375.1. Classification (NCBI taxonomy): domain Eukaryota; kingdom Metazoa; phylum Chordata; class Actinopteri; order Clupeiformes; family Denticipitidae; genus Denticeps; species Denticeps clupeoides. Next base: position 28,504,982 of record NC_041711.1, on the reverse strand, counting down.
TTCTGTGATTGGGTTCACCGTAGCAATCTTTCATCAATCTTGGCGCAACCTGGCATGTTTGATGGCAAATTTTGTACTTCTTGTGGTCAGCAGGACTCACTTGTGAAAGGAAATGTTCGGAAATATCCCTGAATGTTTCTGAATCTCTGCATGAGTTTGGAGGACTCAAGTGAATGTTTAAACTCGTGGCTGTGTGTACATGGAATTTGGCTCATTCCCTTTGTTTCAGTTGTGTCTGATAAAATACACAGATACAGCACGGCAGCAGTCCCTAAAATAAAGACGCTTTTTGTTACTTCTAATTTTTGGGATGCCATTTAATAGTGAAACCGTAGTAGAGTCATTGTTCTCGCTTTTGTCCTTCTCTTACTCCAATAAACAAACAAAGGTCCAAAAAACAATGGGTGATGTTTTGGAGCCAAGCCGATGTCACAAGTTAAGAATAGAAACAGGCCACTCCTCCAGTTTATGCTGAGACACACACATCATCACCTGACACTATAGCCCTGGCCTTAGCAGACGCTCCAGGAAACAGGGACAGACGTCAAGTGGGCTCCGCTGAAACAAAAAGACACGCACCTTTGTTTGGGCCTCAGACCAAAGAGATCCTCCTTTAATTGAATAGTGTAATTGTTACAGTCATGCAAAGTAGAAGCATGTGAGAGACTCTAGAGAGACTCTAGTGCGCTTTAAGTTTCCTGCAGGTTTCCATTTATTCTGAAGGCCTCCTAAAATTGTCAGTCATGATCATATTGGAACATCTGACATTTTAAACGTTCATTATATATTTACACACACACACACACACACACACACACACACACACACACACACACACATATTCAAATACAGGGTGGGCCATTTACATGGATAAAGTTACGTTAAAACCTCCATTGTTTTTCTTGTGAAATTACCAGTAAATTTGGTAAACATGACCCTCTTCCTATTGAAAAAACTAAAGTTGGATCCAAGATGAAAATGGCCACTATGGTCACCACCCATCTTGAAAAGTTTGCCCCCTCACATATACTAATGTGCCACAAACAGGACGTTAATATCACTAACATTCCCATTTTATTAAGGTGTATCCATATAAATGGCCCACCCTGTATTTGAATGTGTGTGTGTGTGTGTGTGTGTGTGTGTATAAATATATAAATATATAAATTGGTGTTTTTTCTTGGGGACTCATTGTATTGTAATAGTACCATGTGTCTTTTTCATTCGTATTTGTGCATCAAAGGAATTATGATTTGTAGGGTAGCCTAAACAATGTGGGTGTTGCATTTAATCAGAGGGATTTACAGATGAGCGTGTCCATCTACTACATGTACTAAGGTGCAGAAACGACACATTAACAATAGAAGGAAGAGTGGAATGTTTAATCACTAGCAGGCAAAAACAACAATCAAACAGCAAACAACAGTCTTTCGAAGCATAATGGGTCTTGATTGTTAAAAGGACAAAAATAGTCTCTCAGACAATGGAAGACATGCAGTGGATGTGTAGTATCACAGCCAAAATGTATTCAAGGCAGTGCACTTCAAACAGTATCTTCTAAAGTTTGGGAAAGAGAAACCAGACCACAGAGAAACAGCAATAAGAGTAAACATGTAAATGATGTGTGTTAAATGTACATTTGTCACATAATAAATGACCTCAAACCAAAAGAATCCATTAAACTAATGGTGGCATATAGGATCAGGGGGTTGAGTCAGGCAGTAGGGAACTCTTAATATTTATGTATTGTATATATAGTTGTGTATTTTGTTTGTGCGTGTTTTCTTGGGGACTTTTTGTTTTGCAAAAGTACCATGCTTCCGGGGGCCCAGATTGAGGCACCCAGAGTCTCAGAGGTGAATGGAGGTTTAGAAAAAGGTGGACTGATAGGAAAATGACAGTATTGTCCATGATGATAGTCACTGAGCCAATGTTGCTCATAATTACTTCAGAATCTTTCACTATGTGGAATATTGCTCAACAGAGTTGTTAAAGAGAGTACAAGCAGGTTAACACTGAATAACCTCAAGCTGGCTTAATGTGCTGCTGTCTTCCATTTCTCGACAATACTTTAGTGAGAGCTCTCAGAATAGCTAAGAGAAATAAACACACCAGGTCACTGACAGGAAGCTTTGGCCCTGCAACACGGCAGCGCGGATAATGGGACAGAATTCCCAGCTTGCGGTTTTTGTTTCTTCGTGTTGGTGGACTGTGTATGTTTGTCTCTGTTTATTTATTTTGTACTTGAGAAGTGAAGGCCCTATCTTTGACTGAGCTCTGCAACATCTTTTTTTGTGGGAGGGGGGCAACAATTCATGGATATTCCTGAAGGCTTGCATGACGCGATCAGTCGTAAACATAAAACCAGTCGAATTTACAAAACACTGGCAAGCCTTTGTGAACTTGTTGCAGAATTTATTTTTTCTACAGGTTGTCTACAGGTTGAACGTTAACATTTATAGCACGACATCATCTTCTCAATTTATTTCATTCAGGTAAAGGGGACTGATGAGTTGCGGAAATGTCTTTATGAAGCTATAAATGTGTATAAATGAAGCACAGATGAGCCACTAGAAATAGTGAAGACACTATTACTTGTCCTGAAGCTGAGAAGCATCTGAGAAGCTGTGTCTACAAATTACAGCAGTGAGTGTGGACACGCACCCTCCATATCTCTCCTCTTCCCCGTTTTCTCATTTGACCTCTTTTTGACTATCCCCAGAGGGAAGACACTGATGCACTTAAATGTTGACCCTTTGTACCAGAGGGGGCTGGAGTGATGTCCACACCCAAGGACACCCACCATGCCATGAGGCTGTGAGTACTGCAGAGTCTTCCCAGGACATCACATGAGATCCTGATATCACTTAAGACATCTGCTTTTCAGCTTTGATGATTTAGATTGATCTCTGACTGCTACGGCCCATGTCATCAGCAACCTTTCTCTTTTATCCATGCAGTTCTGATCTTAAAACGGCCGTACAGCAGCTTCAGTTGCCCGCAGCCCTGATGTGTTGACTCCACCCTTTTCTGTCCCCATCACCCTGCACCTCTTGTGAATGTAAAGGGTGGTATAATGTCTGGCGACATTTCTACTCATTCAGACATGCACACACACACACACACACACACACACACGTGCCCCACCCTCAGCGTCTTGACCGCCAGCAATTACAGGAAATTACAGGAAGTGAATTAACGTTATCAGTGGAGAGGGAGGCTGCAGCTGGCAGATCTGATCTCAGTCAAAGTCACGTACGGCAGAGAGCCTTGGGTGAAATGCCCTCATGGGAAAAAAATAAACACACACGTGCTCCTGCACAACACAATGAATGATGAATTGTGGTGGTCAACTGTGTAAAACGAATTCTGTAGAAACCTGACAGACAAATTGTTAATCGTATAAAAATTTGACAATTACCATAACTATAACAACTATAACATCTGCAGTCAATCAAATTTACTATGTCTTCTACATAACTATTAAATAAAGATGAACGGCTTTGCCACCCTCAAACTTGTATAAAGCTTCAAACATCAATGTAGAAATTATTCATTATTAATTCAGATCTCTAAAACCCTAAAAATTTAAAAAAACATTCTGTGGACAGAGAATGTGAGAAAAAAATACGTTTGATGATATAAATCAGACTAGAAGTTGTCTGTCCTTACCTAAAGTCAATTATAGTGTTTGGTTTGTACTGCTATATGACATGTGACATGTCCATATTTATGTGCAATAAGAGAAAACAGGTTTTCTTTGAAATTGAGTAAATCCTTAAGCTGAAGAAACTGCACAATAATGTTATGCAAGAGCAGTGTGCAACTGCAAAAGAGCGTTATTGTTCAAGTGCATTTCATCATCTGGTTGAAAGGATGCAGCAAGATGAAGGTTGTGAGGAGAAATCTTTGTTCTTATGCAAATGTATTCTTTTTTTAATGCGTTGTACTGCCTCTTAAGCACAGAAATACTCCACTTGCCAGCTCAGTGTAATGGGAATATTTTTGGTTCACATACAGGTTCATGTAAAGACAATATATGAGCGGAAAGAAAACAAACATGAAGATCATCAAGATAACAATTGTGCCTTGTGAAATGTAAATAATAATTTAGCTGCAGGTACACAAAATGTGGCGTGGCCCGCCAATGATGTGACAGTGGCAGCAGTATGAGACCCCTGCTATAGAGAGTGATGAGGCATGTTATGCTGCTAATCAGTGAAAGGCACAACGTGAACTGTTCCAGTATTCATGAACCCTTACTTTAAAGTTGCTGTTTAACTGGTACAAAAAAATAATGTTATGCCTCTTCCCCTTATAATATTTTTCTCTTTCATTCTTCATTCCATCGCAATTTAACATCCGATCCCTCCAGCTCCTCTTCAATTGCTGCTCTGAACTTGGCCTCTTGCTCAGGACTAAAATTATTTTTCCAGTCCCCAGCAATCCCTGTAAACTCAAAGGAAGAACTATTAGTGAATGATAGGGGCACACAAGCTCCTCATTTGAGGTTATATTGTGCCCTCTTGTGGCTTCTTGCTTTTACCTTTCCTCAGGAAACTCGATTTACTTGTGTCCATAATTTGTTGTGGTACCAGGGAGTAGTTGGACATCATATTGGTTTTCATTGAATTGAAGCTGCCGTGTTTGGCCACAGCCTCCAGAACTTCATCACTGAGATCACGGTCAAGGAAACGTGAAAGCGACCCAATAACTCCTTTCAGGTCCTTCAAAGAAGGTGAATAAATAAATATGTTTGATGAGATCACTTTTCCAGGCATTATCTTCATTATCTTTAATGAGGACACTGTCATCAAGAGTAACTGAAATGTAAAATGACAACTGCCAGTTGACAGGTGGTTTTCCTGCTGTGATGCTTTCTGTCAGTACTGTCTAAAGTCTTTATTATCTCAATTACTACTGAACTACTGAACTAATTTCAGATAATTCACCAAACATCCCGGATTCACGTCACTCCCTCATCAACAAGAAATATTATCCAGAAAGTGCATAAAGTAAATCACCCCCTTACCTTTATCATTTCCTCATAGGTGACATACATCATCCTGTTAGCAATATCTGTTTTTTGCCAGCTTTTCATGTGGTCTGTCCACTTCCCAAGAAGTACTGTAAACAGACATTCAGCATATATCCAACATTTTAATAAGTTATGTAGGCAATAAGTATATGAAGTGAATGTTAATTCTCATTCCATCTACTGTGTACACAGCATATTTTTTGGGACAATGATTCCCAATGATTTTGGTATTTTATAATTGAAACTCTGTGGAGGTCCTATAGAGCAGAGATAGGCAAACTACGGCCCAAGGGCCATATCCAGCCCGTTGGTCTTTTTGGTCTGGTGCAGATGCCGCAGATGGAGCAAAAATTTGATGTGTTTTTACCCGACTATGTGGTAAATGAGCGGTCAGGTGATTGTCGTCTGACAAATGTAAAAAATCTATATGGCCCCTGATCTTAAACGTTTGCCCACACCTGCTATAGAGCAAAGAAAGGTGCAAAAAAACACAATCACCTTCTCCATTGAGAAACTTTTCTATAAATTCATCAAATGTTCCAGGGTCATCAAGAAAGCTCGCCATTTGGTGGAAATAAAATGATGACACCAAGACATCCCTAGGGTCTCTTGTCACATATATTGCCTAATGGAGAAATATACATTATGAGAACATGAGAAATGAAAATAAAATTTATTAACAATATTAAGCAAGATTTTAAACAATTAATTTTAACCAGCCAAGAACCATTTTTTAAAAAGTTTACTACTGTTGTAATAACCCTCCCTGGCATCCTGCATCAGCTGGGCATGGTTGCCGGTCCTGCCCCTTCCCGATTACCCACACCTGGTTTCCCTCCTTTAACGGAGTACCTGCTCTGTGGAGTGTGTGGGTGCGAGTTTGCGTTGTATGAGTGTGCATGTGTTTGCTGTGTGAGTGAGCCTTTCCTTCCCCGTTTTCTCATGTCTTTTTCTCAAGCAGATTCCTATATATTTTGGTTCATCCTGTATTGCAATAAACTGTTTTTTGTTAAAGCACCTGTGCCTGAGTACTCATCTTCCCTGGTGTTGTGACAACAATACAACTATTAATATATTATTACAATTCTTACTTTGGCCTTGGAAGATAAGAATGATGGAGGCATGAGGTGAAGTGGCATGTGAGAAGTAATGATTCGTGGGGAGGGCCTTTGGTCCAATAATAATGCAGCATGTGTCTCCTCAAGCCACGGCACTCTCTCCCAGTTTGGAAGAGTCGTCACTGCAGTAAGGTCCCCTCCACTCAACAGTGGAGGAAGAATCTCCTGCATCCATGTTGTACCTAAAAATGCAGAAGAGACTGATAAGTACATGCAAAATTGCTAAAGTAGTACAGAAACCAACAGCATTTTCTATTGATAGTGTGCCCATGTTTATGTTTGGACTTTTAAAGGTCCCCTATTATGAAATTTATTTTGTTTTTATATATCATAGTGATCCCTTTATACTACATCTGAAGTCTCCAAAATTCAGCCATGGTGCAGAATTACAGCCACTTTTAGCCAGTCACACGATTTCCTCTGATTTCCCCAGGACGCACCGTTTTGGTGTGTGTAGCTTTAAATTTTAATGAGGTTGAGGGAGGTGGGATGAGGAGGAGAGTGGACAATAAAAGTGGGCATTCACGGAAATGACATCATCAACACTTAAAAAAGTTAAGTAACCAACTTGTGTGACATTTACATCCAGTCACAAACAACTGCAATGCTTTGCATGTTTTCAAGCCATGACAGTCAATTTTTTAGGGGAGGGATGGGAAATTCTTTGAGTGGACGCAGCATGAGAAAGGGTAGGTCACTTTTCCCGTTATGATGACATAAGTCTGAGCTGCCTCTCGCAGATCGGTGAAGCAGAATGACCAAAATGCTATTTACATTTATCGCCATTTCTAGCCACTGCAGGACCATAGACAGGTTGGAGGACCTCGTATTAATATTAAATAAGCAGTCTGTGGGGACGGCACTTTGCTCAGTGGCACCTTGGCGGATCGGGATTCGATCCGACAACCTTCTGACTACGGGGCCGCTTCCTTAAACGCTAGGACACCACTGCCCCTATATATCATTAATATAAGAGCAGGTCTACTAGATTATTATGAGAACTGATTAGCCAACACAATTAGCCTGTATTATAAGTATAAACTGACAAGACATAATAGATGTTCTTTTTTACTGGGATTTCAGGAAGAACATGTCACCACACAACCGGCCTCAATCAATCAATCAATCAATTATGAAAATACAATTAAAATTTTAAAATTTATTCCAATCAACCCTAACAACTCTTCCATTCAAAATGTCCAGCCGTAAACCCTCTCACTTTAAATATATGTTAGCAGGGAGACATTTTCCCATGTTTACAACCATGTTCCTTCCCAGGGCACCATCTGCCTTATAATGTCCATCGGTTAAATCAGGCATACATGTGCATACACAAATTCCACAATTCCATGTGCAGAATTCAGAAATGTAAAAACTGCATTCAAATCACAGAATCACGTACATAATGTGATGGACCCTGAACTACATTTACATTTAAAGCATTTGGCAGACACCCTTATCCAGAGCGACTTACAACGTAAGCAAACTCTCTGTAGGATAATGCTAAACCGCATTTTTTTCCTGTTGGCATATTATTGCGACTAAAGACAGTGAATGTGCTCTTGAATAAAAAGTTTAAAACTGAAACATACCACTTTTGGGGTAAGTTATGATGAAAACATCATCGTCTCTGCACTGAAACTCTTCAAAGTATTTCAGACTGTCAGCAGAGTGGTTCTCCTTGGGGCACAGCAGACCGTGGTATGTGAGATACTTTCCGTCCATGATTCTGTCCGAGTCTCTGGCAGGCAGCAGACGGGCAGCAGCAGAAGAATATGTTGATAGGAGAGGAGACACTCCCCCCATATATAAATGTTGACCTTCTAGAGGAGGCTGGGAGTGGGGTGACACCCATAACCAAGGACACTCATGCTCAACTGTGTAGAAAGAAGAAACCTGACCTGACGTTTTCATCATGTAAATTGTTAATTGTAAAAAATCTTAAATAATTCCACAGGTTCAACAATAACGTTATTTTCTAAATTATGTCATTAAACACATGTACCTGCTTGCTGAATATTCTACATGAAAATTCATTTAAAATGAACATCTTCAAAATAGTAAAAAAGATTCAAAACATTGCTCCTACTCAAAATGTAAATGTGTAGAAAGTTTAAAAGTACTTATTAATTCAGATCCTGAGTACATTAAAAACCTAACGGTAGAAAAATATATTCTGTGGACATTTTAGTGTTGCTGAGAAAAAAAAATAAAATTTTTGATTATATAAATGAGACTAGAAGTTGTCTGTTCTTTCTCAATGTCATTGTTAGAGAACCTTGCATTTGTTGTTCAAATGTCATCTCTGCATTTACTTTTATTTGTCAACAATGCATTGAAATGTTGAGATGTATTTACTGAGTAAATCCTTATTGAAGCTAAAGTAACGAATCTTAAGCAAGAATGTTGAGCAACTGCAAAAAAAAGCGTTACTGGTCAACGACCCACTAAGTGCATTTCATCATCTGAATGGATGCAGCAAGATGACGGCTTTGAGGAAAAATCTTTCTTCTTCTGCAAATGTATTCTTCAATTTTACTATGTTGTATCATCTCTGAAACACAATAATACTTTACATGCTAGCTCATTCTAGCTCATTCTAGCTGCCATATATTGTGTTCACCATACAGGCTCATGTAAAATTAAGCCAGAGCAACTTACAATCAGTGGTTACAAGGACAGTCCCCTTATAGCAGGGGACACCAACCCTGGTCCTGAAGGGCACACTTTTGTGTTTCATTTCATTTAGTTGAACCTGATTCAACTTCTGTACTCATTATCACACAGTTCTTGAGCTGAATGAGGTGTGCCGGAACATGGAATCTACGCTGTGCAGGACTGGTGCCCTCTAGGACCAGGGTAGGTGACCCCTGCCCTATAGCAACTTAAGGGAGTAAATTCATAGTTGCTTCAGGTTTGGAAGCAGGGTAATTAGGACCCATCATATACTTTCCAGTTATTCATTACAATGGGTACCAGAGTGTCTGACCTTTTTTTTTTTGCTGCTATTACCTTCTGCTTCTATCCACTTTCTGCCGTGACAAGTGCAATTTCCCACTTGTGGGACTAATAAAGGTTGATCTTATCTTATCTTGTCTTTACTGACCCACAGTATGCTTTGTGTGAGTTTCTCTGTTTGTGGATTTACTTTTGTTCCTGTTTTTGTTTATTATTTTTATTATTGAAACCCTCACTTTCTTCACCAATTTCGGGCACCTGTGACTCCTCCTTCAACCACCGAAGCATCACCATTTGAACTTGTGGCTTATGGGCCTCTGGTTCATATGACAGCATGTTACCCATTAGGCCAGTGGTTTTCAATTGGTGATATGCATACAGGGCATATAATTGTTTTACCAACAATTAAGTAATCACTTATTGTTCAATAGGACCCCAACTATGAAGACAAATAATTTTATTCACTCTGTTCTAGTTTTTCTTACATAATTCAGACTGTGAGAAAGTCAGAAAATACTCAGCAGCTGTGCTGTTCTGACCTCTAGTGGAAGTTTATTCCACCACCTAGAGGCCAAGAGAAGAGTTTAGATGAGTGTCTTAATCAAACCAGTGGTGGAGGGAACAGGCGAGCAGTACTGGAGGGTCAGAGAGTGCGAGGTGCAGTGCGAGGTATAATAAGGTTGGATGAAGTTTGACTTTGTAGGCCAACATCAGTATTTAAAATCTGATGTGGGGAGCTACTGGGAGCCAGTGAATGGAATGTAAAAGTGGGGTGGTGTGGGAGAATTTGGGAAGGTTGAAAACAGTCGTGCTGCGGCATTCCGTATTAGTTGTAGTTGCCGGATGGAATTCAGAGGTAGACCTGTGGAGGCACGCCATGGGGTAGGTTTAAATAGAGGGCTGCCAACTCCCATGCAATGAGTGTGAGGCATACCGATCTGAATGTCTTCACATGATCTCATACCATAACTCTGATTTACCACACAAAAAATCTATTTTATCTATCTGATCTAGGCTGTCCATTGCGTCAGGCCAACTAAAGACAAAGCGAAAGGGGGCATAGAATTGCATCTGAACTGAGGCTTATAGGCCATGGACAAAATGAAAGGGGGTGTAGAATCGAATCTGAACTGAGGCTACCAGGCAATAGACAAAGCGAAAGAGGGCTTAGAATTGCATCTGAACTGAGGTGACCAAAAGTATATTTGTAAACATTAAATGTATAAAATCCAAATAACACACCCAATATAATCTCTGTATAATCCTATATGTTATATAGCTGTAAATCTTGTCAGACCTGTAAATCTTCGGCACAGGGGCGGCGGCACAGCTGGGGAGATGCAATGGAAGTAGAAAGTAGCACTGTTGTCTGGTACAAACAATGAACCAACATTTTTATACCGGTCCTTCTTTCGATACGATACCAAGTAAAATGTAGGTTTGAATCAGTGATACTAATTCGATACTGACACTTTATAGAAAACTAAATGGGGCAGGAAATCTAAATAAAAATTTGTATGTCAAGTGCAGAGGTGGTTAGTAACGAATTACATTCACTCATGTTACTGTAATAGAATAGTTTTTGTGAGTAAACACAACAACAACAAATTCTTTGCTTTATTCTGCTACTTGTAATGAAAAAATGTTGTTGACCCCCACATTGATGCTCCACTTGACTGCTGTTTCAGAATGTTATACATATAATAATCATCAGTTTTTGTCTGAACTTTTACAGCCTGCAGCCAGAAAGCATGTAGAAGTAGAATAGCCTTTATAGTTCATCTGGAAAGTATCCACATTGCATCGGTTTTTCCACATTTTGTTATGTTACAGCTTTATTCCAAAATGTATTAAATGCTTTTTCTACACACAAGATCCAATAATGACAATGTGAAAAACGTTTTGGCAAATTTGTAAAAAAAAAACAAAAAAAAGCACATGTACATAAGTATTCACAGCCTTTGCTCAGTACCTTGTTGATGCAATTACAGCCTCAAATCTTTTTTAATATGATGCTTGGTACACCTATCCTATGCTTGTAGAACTATTTTGAACTTAATTTCTTTTACCCCTCATGATCTATTTATGATAGATTTTACTAAGGAATGATTTCCATCTGGCCATTCTACCACAAAGGTAGAATCCACTGATTGGTGGATTGCTGCAGGGATGGTTGTCCTTCTAGAAGGTTCTCCTCTGTCCACAGAGGACCTCTGGGGCTCTGACAGAGTGACCGTTGGGGTCTCAGTCACCTCCCTGACTAAGATCCTGATCCCTCAGTTTAGCTGGCCAACTGTAGGAAGAGTCCTGGTGGTTTTGAACTTCTTCCTCTTATGGATGATAGAGGGCACTGTGCTTCTTGGGAATTTTTTCTGTAACCTTCCCCAGATTTGTGTCCTACAGACAATTCCTATGAATTCTTGCTTGGTTTGTGTTCTGACATGAAGTGTCATCTGTGTGACCTTATATGGACAGGCATGTGTCTTTCCAAATGATGTAAAATCAACTATTTTTCTTCAACAGGTAGACTCAAATTAAGCAGGTAGACTCAAACATCTTAAGGATTATCGGGGGAAACAGGAGGCACTTGAGCTCAATTTTGAGTTTCATGGCAAAGTCTGTGAATACTTCTTCAGTATAGAATACTTATAGATATTTTTAACTCAAGTAAACATTTTTTCATGTTGTCATTATGGGGTATACTGTGTAGAATTCTGAGGGGAAATCCGTTTTGGAAAAGAGGTGCAACAACAAAATTCTGGAAAAATTGATGTGCTGTGAATACTTTCCGGATGCGCTGTATATGCATTTTGCATGTGTATTCCATACATTACGTTGCTCAAACTAAACAAGAGTTTTAGAGTATAATGCTGTAGTATTCTGTGGGGCAGGGCGCTTTATTTAATTTCTTATATCAGCAGTCAGTGTGCTAAAGACAACTGATATATGTTGCTATAGAAAGTTTGCTACAGAGTTTGTTAATAAGGAATTGTTGAACATTTTCACAGTTTTGGATGGTTTGATTTTGGCTTTATTTTCTCTTTTTTATTGTAATGTTTGATTTGGATCATACAATTCAGAATTTGGTACATTTGTGGCCAATTGTGTTAAAAATGTTTTGTGGGCTGGTCTGAACATAGTTTGCAAATGATACTAAAACTTGAATACAAACAACTAGTGCTGTATTGGATTTATGACTGGTCCTTTTTACATGAAGTAACTAAGAAACTTTTACTCAAGTAGATTTTTAGATGGGTACTTGAGCAAAATTCTGGTCAAGTGTATGCCCTTTTCAGTACACCAGGCAGGCAGGGGGAGCTTTAGGCAAAAAAGGTTGGGAACCACTGCTATAGAGGAAGATGCATCATTCACACACACACACACACACACACACACACACACACACACACACACACACACACAGTTGTTGCCAAAAGTTGAATGACACTAATACACAAATACTGGTTTTCACAAAGTTTACTGCTTCCATTTTCATGATGGCAATTTGCATATACTCCAGAATGAAGAGTGATCAGATGAATTGCAAAGTCCCTCTTTGCCATGAAAATTAACTTAATCCCTCCAAAAACATTTTCACTGCCTTTTAGCCCTGTCACAAAAGGACCTGCTGAGATAATTACAGTGATCCTCTCATTAACACAGGGGAGACAATCTGAAAAAGATGTTGCTTCAAAGATGAAGTCTATAGGCAAGAGTGGAGTGATTGTCATTGTGAAACACTGCAGCACAGCACAGTCAGTAACCATCATCCTTGGTGACAGGTGCCCGGGTAGCAGTGTGTGGGGACGGTGCTTTGCTCAGTGGCACCTTGGTGGATCGGGATTTGAACTGGCAACCTTCTGATTACGGGGCCACTTCCTTAACCGCTAGGCCACCACTGCCCCAAAAGAGCAGCAATCGCCAGGACCGTCTCCTAAAGATGATTCTGCTGGAGTGGCAGCAGGCAGGTGAGGAGAAGATTTTGGAGGATGGTGTCAAGGAGGGCAGCAAAGAAGCCACTTCTCTCCAAGAAAAACACCAAGAACAGACTGATATTGGATTGGGCTGCTGAGGACTGGGGCAAAGTCATTTTCTCTGATGAAGCCCCTTTCTGATTGTTTGGGGCACTTGGAAAAATTATTGTCCATAGAAGAAAAGATGAGCGCTACCATCAGTCCTGTCTCATGCCAACAGTAAAGCATCCTGGGACCATTCATGTGTGGGGCTGCTACTCATCCAAGGAAGTCGGCTCACTCACAATTTTGCCTAAGAACACAGCCATGAATAAAAAAAACTATTTGGTTAAGAACAATGCCAAAGTGATAACTAAGTGGCTCGGGGAACAAAACATTGAAATTTGGCCAGTAAAATCTAGTTGAGAAATCCTCAAGAGGCAGGTGGACAAACAAAACTTCCACAAATTCTCCAAGCACTGAATATGAATTTTCTAATTATTCTACTATGACAAAATGATGTATAAACACAGAAGCAGTAAACTTTGTGAAAACCAGTATTTGTGTCATTCTCAAAACTTTTGGCAATGACTGTACTCATTGCCAAAAGTTTTATTTTAAATACATTTAAAGTTACTCTTTCACTGGTAAAAGAATTGTTACGCCTTAATAAAAGTTAACATTTATTTTTCACACTTCCCCTTAAATATTTCTCCCTTTTACTCTTCACTCCAGCATAATTTAACATCCGATCCCTCCATCTCCTCTTCAATAACTGCTCTGAACTTGGCCTCTTGCTCAGGACTAAAATGATTTTTCCAGTCCCCAGCAATCCCTGTAAAGGAAGTACTATTAGTAAATGATAGGGACACACAAGCTCCTCATTTGAGGTTATATTGTGCCCTCTTGTGGCTTCTTGCTTTTACCTTTCCTCAGGAAACTCGATTTACTTGTGTCCATAAATTGTTGTGGTACCAGGGAGTAGTTGGACATTGTATTAGTTTTCATTGAATTGAAGCTGCAGTGTTTGGCCACAGCCTCCAGAACTTCATCACTGAGATCCTGGTCAAGGAAACGTGAAAGCGACCCAATAACTCCTTTCAGGTCCTTCAAAGAAGGTGAATACATAGAAACAAACAAATATGTTTGATGAGATCACTCTTTCATGCATTATTTACATTATTTTCAATCAATACACTGTCATCAAGAGTAACTGACTTTACATGTATGTTCACTCAAAATAATAATGACAACTGCCAGTTGACAGGTGGTTTTCCTACTGTGATGCTTCCTGTCAGTACTGTTTAAAGTCTTTATTATCTCAATTACTACCGAACCACTGAACTAATTTCTACCAGTCAGACAATTCACAAAACATCCCGGATTCACATGACTTCCTCATTAAGAAGAAACATTATCCAGAAAGTGCATAAAGTAAACCATCCCCTTACCTTTATCATTGCCTCATAGGTGACATACATAATCTTGTTACCAATATCTGCTTTTTGCCAGCTTTTCATGTGGTCTGTCCACTTCCCAAACAGTACTGTAAACAGACGTTCAGCATATATCCAACATTTTAATAAGTTATATAGGCAATAAGTATATAAAGTGAATGTTAATTTGCATTGCATCTATACATAATAGCAAGTCTAGATAATATGGCAAAACACATTATTCTTTTCCACATGGAACAATTCGATTTTTAAATGTTTTTTGATGTTGATGTTTAAGTGTTCTTTTGATGTTGCCATACTGAAATCAAAACCATAATAGATAATAAACAATGACTATCGCTGCCCTATTCAGCTCCATTTTTAGACATTTATCTTTGCTAGCTTTATGCAGTGAACCAGGTTATGTGGTGCAGCGTGCATTTCTTCCATATTCCCATGAAAAGACGGGGGAGCATTTATCAGATTCAGCAGATATCCAAGTCATCAACTTGTTCATTCTTTGGTAGCACTAGTTAAACATTTGGTGGGACTAGTTGGTCATTTTGCTGCACTAGAGCAACATGTTCTCCCTCCCTCTCTCTCCCTCTCCCTCTGTCTCTCTCTCTCTCTCTCTCTCTCTCTCTCTCTCTCTCTTGCATTGCCCACACTGTCTCGATGGCATGCTCTTGATTTTTTGCTCTGGTTCCTTGTTTATCAAATTTGTGGCATCAGGGAGCTGCTATCAATATGCAGGACACTCCTGGAAGTTTCAAGAGACTTGGGATGTCTGGCAGCTGCTTGTCTCCATTTAAAGGTTATGTGAAAAAGACTAAAATCAGGCTAAATATTTGTAGCGATCATTGCTCTGTAGAACAAAGAAAAGTGTAAAACAACACAATCACCTTCTCCATTGAGAAACTTTTCTATAAATTCATCAAATGTTCCAGGGTCATCAAGAAAGCTCGCCATTTGGTGGAAATAAAATGATGACACCAAGACATCCCTAGGGTCTCTTGTCACATATATTGCCTAAGGGAGAAATATAGATTATTATCAAACATGAGAAATTAAAATAATGAATGTTATTTAGCCCTAATATTTTGCATAAGTCCGATTTTTTAAAATAACCATTTTTACCATTTAAACAACCATTTTTACTATATTCACTTTACTATTATCTATTATTATTAGTGGTGGGCCGTTATCGGCGTTAACGTGCTGCGTTAACGTGAGACTCTTATCGGGCGATAAAAAAAAAATATCGCCGTTAATCTATTCACAAAGTTGGGTTGGGAGCTGGGTCTATACTACGCAAGCTATTGTGCCGGAGTTAAATGGCTACACTAGAATTATAAGTGTATTTCTTCTTTCTTGTGTCTTTTAGTTTCTTATTTCCTAAAGACTTTTATTTTGTTTTTGAGACCCGGTTCAGGTCTCTTGGACACATGGCGTGAGTTTTGAGAGGTGCGTGGGGTTTGTGTGCAAAAAGTTATTTCTTTCATTTTAATTTATGTACATATTAGGAATATTTAGCATGTGTGTTATTTTGTGAATATTTTTTTTTATGTTCTTTTAATACTGTATATTGTAGAGAGAGCTGCAGAAAGACGCGATGTTCTGACGCGACCTTGCTTTTTGTACAGGTATGCAGTATTGTAAATTGTGAATACTTTATGTTAATGTTCAGTTCTCTTGGACAAATCAAAAAGTTACACAACGCAGAAGAAGAACCGCTACACTATGCTGACTTTCAGCCATTTTAATCTAGATGAATCTACATTAATCTAGATTAATCTATATTAATTTCGCTTACTCTAGATTAATCCAGATTAAGTTTGCTCACTCTAGATTTATCTAGATTAATTCCAAGATTACCGTGCGATTAATCTAGATTAAGAAAATTAATCTATGCCCACCTCTAATTATTATGTTTTTTTTCAGGTAGTACATTGGATCAAGTTTAATAAAAAATAAATCAGAATTATGTCATTGTTACCTTCACCTTGGAAGATAAGAATGATGGAGGCATGAGGTGAAATGGCATGTGAGAAACGATGATTCGTGGGGAGGGCCTTTGTTTCAAATATAATGCAGCACGTTTCTCCTCAAGCCACGGGACTCTGTCCCAGTTTGGAAGAGTCGTCACTGCAGTAAGGTCCCCTCCACTCAACAGTGAAGGAACAATCTCCTGCATCCATGTTGTACCTAAAAATGCAGAAGACAATGAGTCAAAATTCTGATATGGATACTTACCAGTCTACATATGTCTTCAATACATCTAAAAAAAGATCAGAGCAGTTTTACACATCACATGTCATTTGTGATGTCCCCAATACTGCTGGAATATAGCATTTAAATGTCACCTAAGGAGCTTTTGAAGCTATGTTTTCTGCCATTTAAGTTCTTCACTTTTTTACAGTACAGTACAATATTAATGTCTTAACCACTGTATAAAAAAAGTAAACAGCTATTAAAAGGTCTACATTTAATCAACATGAGAACAGAACTAGTAGATTATGATAAGTCAACATGATCAGGCTGCATCTTATTATGAGTATGAAAGGTCACTGGACACTGACAAGACTGAAGTTCTTTTATTAGTGGGATTTCAAGAAGAATTAAATCCTGTTAATTTGTTATGTTAAAGTGAGTCATGAAATTAGCAACATAGACCGGTAATTCTATTAATGTATTATGATATTAATCAAAACCATTCCCTTAATTTCCCCAAATTAAGCCCTCTCACTTTCAATGTAATATCTACTTTCATGTCAGCAGGGAGAAACATTTTCCTGTTTTTACAGCTGTGTAGGGACGTTTTTCCCCTGGGGCGCCATCTGCCATCTCCATCAGTTAAAGCAGGCAGACATGTACACACACGCACTCACATTTCCATTCTGGTACTTCAGAATTTTAAAAACTGCCTTCAAACCTCCGAATTCCGTAAATAATGTGATGGTACCTGAACTGAACTTCCTCTAGGTTTATTATTACGTTTATGTAGCAGAATGCTAAACTGAAACCATTTTCCCTGTCAGCATATTATAGCAACTAAATGAATGTGCTGTTGAATAAAAAGTTTAAAACCGAAACATAAGTCCAGAACATACCACTTTTGGGGTAAGTTATGATGAAAACATCGTCGTCTCTGCACTGAAACTCTTCAAAGTATTTCAGGCTGTCAGCACAGTGGGTCTCCTTGGGGCACAGCAGACCGTGGTATGTGAGATATTTTCCGTCCATGATTCTGTCCGAGTCTCTGGCAGGCAGACGGGCAGTGGAAGAGGAGAGAAGAGCTGGATGGACCGCGTCGCACCTCTGTCAGTAATGAGCGACACTTCGAGCGACACTCCACCCTCCATCGCCCCCCCCCAACACAAACACCCCGCCCCTGCTGCAGAACATTTTGTTCTTTGCGGCCAAATCACTTCTGAAGACACTGGTTTCACTCATCCCTTCCTAACAGGAGCCTGGGACTGACCTGATCTGACCAACAGTGCCATAAGGTCCATTCCACTCAACAGTGCGGAAGGATCTCCTGCATCCATGTTGTACCTCAAAACGCCAGTCAAAATTCTGTAGAGAAATGTACAGAAAACCAACAGTATTTTGGTTACCCAGAAATTCTGTTACACATCTTCCTAATCAAAGGCCAAATCCGACAGATAAAAACACACTTTGTATTAAATGTTTTTATGTTATCTTTTATTCATTAACATCTGATCTGATTTAACCTTTATTCATTTCAGTTTACTTTATTCAACTATAGTTCTTTAACCAGCATATAACCACCTATTTAATCATTTTCTCATTAGCCAGAAAGTCCAGAACATAATGTGACACACATATATGAGTTAATCTTATCTGGAAGATTTCCTTGCAGACAGGCGACGCTGAAGGTCTCTCCTAGATTCTCACACTTGAAAAGTTCCACCCTCTCACTGTACTAATACTGCCTTCTATTATCTACTGTAGAAAAAGTGACAGACTGTCTGTTCTTCTTCAGAAAATCCTGTACCACTGTGCTGACTTGTCTCCTTGTACAAGAATAAACGCGTTCTGATCTCTGGTCCAATGAGTCGACTGGATATTTCCTATTAAGAAAAAAAAAATCCATAAAGTTTACAAAGCAGAAGACATGAAGGAGAAGGTTCAGATTTTAATTCATGTATTTTAATGTCTGTACTGGCAGTGCAGCTAAACAAATCTATATGAGTGTATGAATGCCTGGAGGACAGATTTGCATTTACATAGTGAGATGTAATGTGAGATGTGAGTGCAGAACTGGAAGGCAGCAGCCCTACACTTGTAGACACTTGCATTGTCCCCGATAAAATATATATTTGCTATATATACCCTGTAGGCAAAGGGACTAAACAAAGCTGTCCACTCTTGCAGCTTTTCTATTACTTTTGTCTCTGTTACATGCCTGTCCTAGGTCAGGTGTATCACTCTGGTGAGGTATGGAATAAACTGAAGACAGTTGCATAAAGATGCAATTCAATGGTAATTAGTATGTGAAAAAATTAAATAAAAGAAAGAACAAATGCTCAATAGCCATATTGCTCTTTTAGCAGTCTAAATCTATCTCACCTCTCAATCTATCGCTAGCAAAATGCATGGGGTGGCACCATTAAACCTAGGTTGTTTAACAATTAGTGTCATACTTACACGTACATGTATGTGCACGCACGTGCTGTCCTGGCCCACTGTTCCTGGTGGGAGAAACAGCAGCTGGTGAGATTAAATAACAAAGGACAATAACTGTTCAATTGAACAGTGTGTACGGTAGGCAAGACAACACAAGCACAGTGGCTACAGCGCAGTTCACCCCGAGGAACGCCAGCACGGCACAACTAGATTCCCCCTGAGCTATTGCATCACTTTCCTTCTTATTGTCATGGCTCTGTTCCCTGTGGCTGAACAAGGCAACAGGCCACATGAAACAGCCACAATATGTGCCTCAAAATGCTGGTATGTAACACTCTCCTACAAAAATTTATAATGCTGACATTTATGCGATTTACAGAGAATCATTAGACCTTAACAAAGAGTATATTTCAATAATCACCCAGCATATTGCACACATAATAGAGATGAACAGGCATGTATTGGTTTGTGTCATGATCCGGACCGGCAGGGGGTTACTCCGGATCCGGAGTTCGGAACGGAGTTTCATGTTCGTCTCGTGTAATGTTCCCTGATCGTGTTCACCTGGTGTATATTTATATAGATGTATAAAACTATCCTGTTCGTGTCTGTTCCCCGTCAGGTCATTGTGCGTGTTCATGTTCCCTTGTCTCGTGTAGTCTGTCCTGTGAATTCGTGCGAATGCCTCCTGCTTCATCGCCATGTCCAGCCCACCCGTGACAGTTTGAATAGTTTACATTTGTCTTCGGTATAGGGAAGGGAAAAGAGTATTAAATGTATAAAAATTATTTATTCATACAATGTGTGTATGTGTATTTGGAGTTATTATAAGTTGGAGCAGAACAAGTAAACCTGCAAAGTTTAGTTTGTTACAGAGTGAATCCTCTTTAATTAGTGTTTTAATTACAATATGAGTTAGCAATATAACATTATGAAATGAAATGTACCAGAGTCACAGGTATCATACAACAAATGTGACTCCAGATTAATTAAATATTCATATTTGCTCTCACTGAACAAGGCATGCAAGTATTTGTACACTGCGTTTAAAACACATAGATCTAAACACATAATCAGTCATTTCAGGATTTGCTTTCATTGGATTTCCTCAGTCTTCATCCCAGGTTATTTTATTGCAGTTGTCTCTCATTTCTCTTTTCATTGCATCAGTGAATTTTGCCTCCTGTTCAGGATTGAAATGTTTTTTCCAGTCTCCAGCAATCCCTGAAAAACAGAAGTTGTAAAGTATTCAAATTGGAAAAACACATGTTAACATATGACATTTAAAATGGAATATAATCGATTTGTCATCACCTTTACGCATAAAGGGTGACTTGGTGTTGTCCATAATATCTTGAGGTACCAGAGAATAGTTGGACATAGCATTGTCCTTCATGGATTTAAAACTGCAGTGACTGGCCACCTGTTCCAGAATCTCATCACTCAGATCTTTCCCAAGAAAACGTGACATGCGGCTCAGAACCCCTTTTAGATCCTGAAGTAGAGACAGATTAATCAGTCAAACATAGAGAAATTCATGTTCTTCAAATAGAAAGATCATCACCTTCAGCATTTCCTCATATGTGACATGGAAGATTCGATCTTCCATGTAGGTTTTCTGCCAGCTCTTCACATGGTCTGTCCATTTCCCAAACATAACTGGGAAGAGAAGCATTTTCAGTCCTAGTTTCTTTATTTATCTTACTGCACTATATAACTTACCTTCTCCTTCTAGAAACTTGTCTAGAAACTCATCAAATGTCCCAGGATCATCAAGGAAACTGGCCATTTTGTGGAAATGGAACGATGATACCAAAACATCTTTAGGGTTCCGTGTCACATAAATGACCTATACAAGACAAAATACAATTATTGATTTAATAATATAATTTTTATTTTATATTTTTAAACAGAAATCAATATCATTGACATGTACATGCTAATATTGCACATATTCAACAGTCTGAACTGGAAAATATATTTATTTTGTATTTAATATTTTGGAAATATAAATCAATTGCTACACTACCTTGGCCTTAGATGAGAATAATGATTTTGGCATGAGATGATAGGGCATGTGGGACACCATGATCCGTGGTGAGGGCATACTGGACAGGACTTCTGCAGCACGTAGTTCCTCAAGCCAAGGGACTCTGTCCCAGTTAGGCACAGTCTTGACTGGACTAGTATCCCCTCCATTCATAAGCAGAGGAAGAATCTCCTGCATCCATGTGGTACCTTGAAAAAGACATTCAGCTACTCACAAAACCACTCTTCACAAAGGCTTATAAAGAATTTGATATCCACTTCACATTTCAGAAAAATCACTACGGTAGGAAATTACTGAACTGGGCACTACTCCAGGAAGCAAAAAGCTGCTCCAGGGATAGAATCTGCACACATTTCGAACTGAAGACCAAAGTTGGCTGCTTTGACAAAACGTGATTTTTTGCTGCAAGATACATAAAATCATGGATAATACAATTGTCGTTCCTGGAAAGGATAATACATATTTTAAACCCTATTAAAGGATGATCTTGTGCCATTCATTCTTAATGTTAAAAAAGCATTGAAAATGGTAATATTAACAAAGACTGATGTAATCAATTCATTAATAATTACTTTGGGTTCAGCCTGTTTGTTTATGCAAACAATGCTAACACAATGCAGTAACTTTTTTAAAGGTTTTTTGTTACCTGTAAAAATGTAAGCTGCTCGTACCTGATTTTGGATATGTAAGGGCCAAGACATCATCGTCCCGAAATTCAAATGTCTCGAAGTGCTTCAGGCTCTCTTCAGAGTGAACGATTTTTGGTAGCATCAATCCGTGGTAAACCAAGTACTTGTCATCTGCCATGGTGCTGATGACAGAGGTGCTTTTTACAACCCACAAGCCTGAATCTGAACACCTGTGGGCTGGGAGCTGCGAGTGCATAGGTCTCCTGCAGGAGCACTATGGAATGCCAGGGTCCTTCAGCTTCTCTTCAGTCATACAGCACTCATGATGCACTAAGGATTTTGTCACCAGAATTATTCAAATAAAAATATTTAATTTCACCACAATTCAAAACAATTGGAGGTGGGTTTGTATTGATGAGTGAAGGCATACTTTCACACAGCTCTCTAGGTCTAAAATTACTTCACTCAATAGTTTTTTTGTTCACAGCACAGGCAGATAAGCTGGTCAGTACAGTGAGATTAAGTTGATGGAAAAGGCTTTTGTGCCTGCTGTAAGGAGGTAAAATGACCTTGGTGGGAAAGTGTGAGAGACCCAGGTGTAATCGGATTAAACATGTGATAAGAACAGGCCCTTCTTGAACACAACCACTAGACTCTTTTTGTTTTATATTAATAAATAGTTTTAGGCAGTATTTCCCAACCCTGGTCCTGGAGGAATGTCTGCCGAAGAGTCTACAGTGCTTATACAAATAGCAAGATATGGGGATTGACAAACAGGTACTTTCTTAAAAGAGCGAGCATACAGGTAACAAGCCATTACTGAAACGCAAAAGAATGTGATGGCCAGCTCACAATGGAAAACAGCACACTACAGAACACAACAGAAATAAATCTCAGGCGAGATCTTAACTGGAATGAAACAGTTGGTTTAATTGAGACAGTGCTGGAAATCACGGGGCAGCGCTTGGGGGTCTCATAAAAAGCCTCTGGATCACTAAGCAGACTTCCTAGCTCATTTGATGTACAGGCACATGAAACCCACTCAGCATGCATACTAATTTACTCTACTTTCACCAAAAAAGGAACATCTGAGAGCTGGGGTGATTTCTGAACAGAGTTCTTGTGATGCCTTGCATAGTTGTAGGAAATTACATAATCTGGCTGTGATCATTTAGGTAGCATGTAATTTTGCTGATTTGAAAGAATGCATTTGAAAACTTTCAATTCACCGCTCCTTTTAATTGTTTCATTAATTTTAAAT
Source organism: Denticeps clupeoides (assembly GCF_900700375.1). NCBI lineage: Eukaryota > Metazoa > Chordata > Actinopteri > Clupeiformes > Denticipitidae > Denticeps > Denticeps clupeoides. Next base: position 28,481,889 of record NC_041711.1, on the reverse strand, counting down.
GTTCTTGTCCACATTTTTAAAGGTCTCCTATTATAAAAATTTCACTTTGTCATAGAGACTTCACTTTGCCTGAGAGACTTCAGACTGCCCTCCAAGGTGCTCAGGAACTTCTACTCCTGCACCATAGAGAGCATCCTGATGGGAAATATCTCAACCTGGTTCGGGAACAGCACCATGAAGGACAGGCGAGCCCTACAGAGGGTGGTTCGATCAGCCGAACGAATCATCCGTACCAAGCTCCCTGACCTTCAATCTATCTACAGCAAACGGTGCTGTGCCAGGGCCAGGAAGATAGTGAAGGACCTCACCCACCCAAACAATGGACTCTTCTCTCTGCTGCGATCAGAGAAGCGCTTTCGCTCCCTGAAGTCCAACACAGAGAATGAGGAGGAGCTTCTTCCCGCAGGATGTCCAAGCTTTCAACAACAACAGTACATAGAACTCCAGCACTTTCACTTTCACCTCCAATCACTCCAGACTCTTTTGCACAAAATCACTTTGCACACAATCACAAAATCACTCTGCGCTTTTTACTTTACTGCTCTTTTTTATGGCTCTTTTTCTCTTTTCTATAAACATTGTCTTTAACTCATTGCACACCTTTACCCTACCAGTTACACATATTTTATGTTAAAGACGTAAAAGTGTAATATTTGGTTATGTTTGCAATATTTACATATTGGTTCATTGTATACTTGCAACATTTGCAATACTGTGGTCTGTAGTAGTCGCAAAAAGCATTTCACTGTATGACTATGTACGTGGCAAATAAAATTTGAATTTGAACTTTGTGAGATTATTTAACATTAATAGAGTTTCCCCTAGAGTTGGGTCATTCTGCTTCACCGTTCAGAGAACGGCAGCTCAGACGGTCCGATACCTATGGGCCAGTGGTGGCCTAGCGGGTAAGGAAACGTAAACGGAAGTTTGAATCCCAAATTGCCAAGGGGCCACTGAGCACCCCTAAAAAAGTAGCTCCACTGACTGTCTTGGTTTGAAAACGTACAAAACATTGCAGTTGCTCTGTGACGTCCCGCCTCTCTCCTCCTCATTAGCATTTAAAGCTACAGACGCCGAAACAATGCATCCTGGGGAATCTCTATGTGAAACATTGTGGCTGTAATTCTGCACCATGGCTGAATTTGGAAAGAGACTTTAGATATAGTATTAGGGGTCACTAAAACCTATATAAAAGCAAAAAAACCTTTAAAGTATTTTAATAGAGTTAGGATTCTCTTGCATACAACCCTAAGAGCAAAGTTATTAGCCATGGCAGACTACAAACTAATTTTGTTGTTGAATAAATTACATTTTCTCAAATAAATGATTTTCTGTCCTTCATACAACAGAGGCTTCTGTAGACAAACTTGTGGTTGCTGTTGTCAGATTAATGCACAAAATGAATCATTGCTTTTCTGTGATTTAACGTGACGACATCTATCTTTTGTGGATTTGACATTTCAAAAGGGTTTAGCCTTCTGTGGACAAAATGCAACAAATATAAGTTGATTGCATCATTATATAATTCATTTTATGGCACAGAATACATTTTGTTCACGGAAACAAATGTTTCCAACCCTTGACACTTGGAGACTCATATTCCTCTAAATAAGAGTGAGCAAGAGATGTGGTCCAGACAATATTTGTTGCCACAAACTTAACTTTGCACAGACCCTCAGAATGATTAGTGCCCTATAAGAGTAGGGGCGTGCCCACACTCATCTGTTGCACCTTAGTGATGGTTGAGCGTGTGTGTTTTGTGCTCACCAGAATCTGATCTTGTCCTTTATCTTTTCTGTTGTGTATTTTCATTCCTGTTATTAAATGTTATTTTCACGATGTTGAACATCACTTTGGATAAAAGCGTCTGCTAAATAAAGTAAAGTAAAGTAAAGTAAAGTGAACACCTGTGTCTCATCCCTGATATTGGCATATCACCTACCTACCATTATAAAGAAGCGCAACGCATGCCTAAAGTCTGGAAGGTTGCTGTGGTAGTCTATTTAACCAAATCCTACGGCCTTAACAATTTTAGAGCAGAGGCTCTCATCAATTGCAAAAAACATTTTTATAGGTACAATTTATATAGGTCTGAAATATTGAGGAAAACAGAGCATTTACTCCACCCCATGCAGCTTACTTATGTAGACCAACAGGTGGGTGGAGGATGCCACAATCACTTTGTTTTACTGTTTATAGTGCCCATTTCAGACTTTTATTTGTTGACTTTCCTATGCTTTGAACACAGTCCCACGTCATATGTTGTAAGTGAAGTGAATTGAAAGTAAAGTGATTGTTATTGTGATACACAGCAACACAGCACGCCTGCACACAACAAAATGTGTCCTCTGCTTTTAGCCAATCACCCTTGGTGAGCAGTTGGCAGCCGTGGCAGGCACCCAGGGAGATTTCGGGGCCGCTTCCTCAACCTCTAGGCCACCACTGCCCCTTAACCAGCCTTAACCAGAAGGCTGCTAGAACAGATTGTCTGGTTGATTTGATCCTTTTTACAAAAAGTGAGAGTTAATTGCAGCTTCTTGTGCTCTCACCTCTTTACATCCTCTACACAAATATATGTCAGCGCAGGTTGATCAGCAAGACCATGTGCTGATGATTTAAATATGCAGTTATTGCTAGCCTGCTCCACAGTGGTAAATCTGACATTCACTGAGATGTTATTGTGTTAAGTGTTAGTGATTTTTTGATGTTGAAACACAATGTCAAGCATCTGCACCTCATGCTCTCTCACTGGCATGATAGTCAGAGTACAATAATGTTTTGATAGTTTGATAGTTTGATTGTTGTAATGGTTACATAAGGACATGTTGTTTTTGACAAATATACATTAAAATGGGGTGCTCTGGTGTTTCTGAACTGTGTAAATGAAAGTCAAAATGAAGAAATACGAGTATTATTATTAACATTTATTGCAGATATCCTTTTTAAGTGCATTAAATGATCACTATATCTTCACGTTTAATGTTTAATTCTCAGACACAATTTGTACACTACACTGCACCTGATTCAATTCATCTTTACCAAACCACAATCTGTATAGTATATACACTGCTCAAAAAAAAATAAAGGGAACACTTAAACAACACAATGTAACTCCAAAGCAGTCACACTTCTGTGAAATCAAGCAACAGTAATTGACAATCAATTTCACATGCTGTTGTCCAAATGGAAGATACAACAGGTGGAAATTATAGGCAATTAGCAAGACATCCCCAATAAAGGCGCGGTTCTGCACCTCCCCATGGTGGCCACAGACCACTTCTCAGTTCCTTTGCTTTCTGGCTGATGGGTTGCTCATTTTGGAATGCTGGTGGTGCTTTCACTCTAGTGGTAGCATGGCACTGGTGAGGTCGGCTGCCGTCGCGACTGCTCCGACCGAGTTTGTTTTTGTGTTTTAAACTTTTTTTTCAACAACCCTACACCGGCAAATCCACCACCATGTAGCGCATTAAATACAGTAGAGACACTCTTGTTTCTATTAGTATACATATATATATATACATTGACTTTCACTCATTTGCACACCTTCACCCTACCTGTTACACATGTTATGTTAAAGACATAAAAAGTCGGCACAAGTGGCACATCAGTACGAGCTGTGGCAAGAAGGTTTTCTGTGTCTGTCAGAGTAGTGTCCAGAGCACGAAAGAGCTACCAGGAGACAGGCCAGTACATCAGGTGACATTACCCACTAGGCTACTACCACCCTGCTCAAAATGTAACTCCAAAATGTAATGTAACTCACAATGTAACTCCAAAGCAGTCACATTGTGTTGTTTAACTGTTCCCTTTAATTTTTTTTTGAGCAGGGTGGTAGTAGCCTAGTGGGTAACACACTCGCCTATGAACCAGAAGACCCGGATTCGAATCCCACTTACTACCATTGTGTCCCTGAGCAAGACACTTAACCCTAAGTTGCTCCAGGGAGACTGTCCCTGTAACTACTGATTGTAAGTCGCTCTGGATAAGGGCATCTGATAAATGCTGTAAATGTGGAGGGCAACAACCCAGCAGAAGGACTGCTAACCTCTGCATTTATGCAAGGAAGAATAGGGGGAGCACTACAAGAGGCCTCCAGCAAGCCACAAATGTGCATGTGTCTGCTCAGTCACAAAAAGACTCAATGAGGGTGGAATGAGGGCCTGATGTCCACGTGGGGGTTGTGCCTTCAGCCCAACACCATGCAGCACTTTTGGCATTTGCCAGAGAACATCAAGATTGGCAAATTTGCCACTGGCGCCCAGTGCTCTTCACAGATGAAAGCAGGTTCACACAGTCTGGAGATGCCGTGGAGAACGTTCTGCTGCCTGCAACATCCTCCAGCATGACTGGTTTGGTAGTGGGTCAGTAATGGTGTGAGGTGGCAATTCTTTGTGGGGCTGCGCAGCCCTCCATGTGCTCGACAGACGTAACCTGACTGCCATTAAGTACCGAGCTGAGATCCTCAAGTCCCTTGTGAGACCATATGCTGGTGTGGTTGGCCCTGGGTTCCTCCTAATGCAAGATGATGCTAGATCTCATATGGCTGGAGTGTGTCAGCTTTTCAGTTTTCAAATTGCGAAGGATCCATATGCCCCTCGAATTCTGAGCTTTAGTTCTTTCCGTAGATTTTCTGTAGGATTCAGGTAAGGTGATTTGGATGGACCATTTTATCAGCTTATAAATTTATCTTCCATTAACACATTGGTCAGAAAAAGCACAATCATCTTTTAAAAAAAGCACGCTGTTATGAAATCTAAATTTATTCATAATATATATTCTGTTAAAGCTTCCTGCTAACTGCATCTTGTGCCTGTTCTGACTCATTTACCAGAACTACTGTTTCTTAGATTAAAAACACACTCAATAGTTGCACAAGTAACTACATTTTTACAGTTCCATGTCTGACAAATCACACACCAGAAGGGATATTAAACACAGTGGAATAGAGTTTATTATATAAAAAGTCAATGTATGAATAACCAGAATGGATTACTCTTCACTTGCTCACTTCAGTTACTGTGAACAAGAGTGATGAAGAGGAACAGTGAACAGAGGGAGATGGCACCAGTGGTCACCGCTTTCACAAGAAGAGCTGTCCAGCTGCCCAGGAGAAATATGTGCACAAATAATCTGTAAAGAAGGAGAATAAAGACAGAATTTAAGTGTGTGTGCATATACATACATACATATATGTGTGTGTGTGTGTGTGTGTGTGTGGGGAAAAAGAACAAAAGATCACACAAAATTTAACGACTGTATCAGACAATCAGTGCTTGTTAAAAATGAATAAGCCTGCAGTAAAACTGTTTTCAGACCGAAAAAAATAAATGTGCTAATTCTGGTATTTCCTAAAAAAAATAATAATAAAATTTTATTAAAGTAACTTATTAATGAACCAAATCTGAGTGTACAAACAATCTTATATGTGCTAATTATATATTACCATAGATATTTTAAATACATTTTTTTTTTTCCTTTACAGAAAATGTATAGTGGTCCTCTTAGCTTATGGCACCATTTAACAAAATGTTTAAAAATGCTGAAAGGGTCTATATAAAAGGCTGGGATTCTGTATGCTTTCTGTAACCTTTGGTTTTAATAGTGGAGACAGTCGTATCTGCCATTTTTCATTCCGTATCTGTGCTATGCGATTATATTTGTGCCACTATGCCGATATGGTTTGTGTGTGGTCATTTGACAACGTCTAATTATTCAAACGGTGTCATATGATTATTTATGCTACATCTGAATGGTTCACATTAACAATAATCATGTGACATGATAAATCTACTGTTGGCATCTCTCTCGCAAAAATAAAAGCATATAAATGGTTTTTATAAAGTTGAGTGAGTCAAGTAAGAGTAGAGAGTCACAAATGTACTCAACTAAATGTAAAAATAATTGCCTTGTAAACCTAACACTTAGGGAGCTTTCACACCTTAGTTTGTTTGCTTTGGTCCAAATCAGTCGGTGAGTTTTGAACATTGTATCATTTTCCTCAAAAATTGGGGCAGTGGTAGTCTAGCAGTTAAGGAAGTGGCCCCAAAATCAGAAGGTTGCCGGTTCTAATCCCGAACCAACAAGGTGCCACTGAGCAAAGCACCGTCCCCACACACTGCTCCCGGGCGCCTTTCATGGCTGCCCACTGCTCACCAAGGGTGATTGTTAAAAGCAGAAGACACATTTTGTTGTCACAGTGTGCTGTGCTGCAGTTTATCACAATGACGCTCGTTTCACTTTCTTCTTTCTTGTTCTTGTGAGTCCCGGAGCAGTTGATTTGGTGTGTACTCAAATACGATTACGGTATTCACACCAGACAAAACCAGACCACGCGGAGGGGAGAAATGAAGGGGAGTTAAATAAAGCACACTAAAGCCTGTAGGTGTAAAGCCTGAAAGGGCCTTCAGCAGTACATTTTTCTCAAAATGTCATATAAGTAAATGTAACAGCGTAAATGTAACTCTCTGCTAATAACATATGTATAACCCTAGTTATAACCCTAGGTGTGACCTCTAGAGATCAGAACAGCACAGAGTATTTTCAAATGGCAGAATAAGACCTTCATATTTAGAGAATACTTAGACTAACTTGTAACTTTCTTATAGTCTGACATACATTACAAAAATTACAACAGAGTGAATAAAATGATTGTATTCATAGTTGGGGTTCTAGTAAGCCAGAACTGATTACTTCACTTATGGTAACCTGTAAGCATGCTATGGATGAGGGCATCTGCCATATTCCACAAATATAAGCCTGGCTAAAATCAACGGTAGCAGTCCAGCACCACTACTAATTAAAATTAAGACAGATTTTGTCCTAAATGTCAAATTTACCTGACAGGCATTAAAGAACTTAGAATGCCCTCTTGAGGTCAAGAAGGGTACAACCTTGTGTCAGCATTCTTCAAATCACAGTATTTTTATCCTATTATATTATATTATAAAAACCTCATCATGCAATATGTTCTACTCACTCCATGAGAAAGGACTTGTACACACAGAGGCCAAGAAGCACAGTCACAGGCAGACGGAAGCTCTTTGGAAGGTCGTACCGTGTAAACATCCACACCACTGCAGCCATGGCTATGTAATGCACCTGAACATACCAAGAACACATACAGAATTAGAATTGGGTTTACTGGCCAACTATGTGAGCAAACACATACAAGGAATTTGATTCCGGTCAATGGTGTCGCTCAAACTATAAAACAAGAACATATAATATAGACATATCTAAAATACAAGGATCATAGCAATAATACAAGAGATTAATCAATTATCCAAATTAGATCAAGTAGAATAACAATTTCAAACAAGATGGTGAGAGCTACGCTACATTGCCATTTGATTCAGAAACAGGGATGTGGCCAAAAGTTTTGAAAATGACAACTACTGGTAGTCAGATTAGTTCGCTGCTTCAGTGTTTTTAGATCTTTTTGTCAGATGTTTCTATGGTGTATTGAGTATAATTTCCAACCGAAATTGGACTACAGCTGAATCATCTTCCAAGAGATGGTCTTGCTGGACTTTCTTGGGCATCCTGGAGCCGTCTTCACAACAACTGAACCTCTTTCCTTAACAGTTCTTGATGATCTGATGAATGGTTTATTGAGCCGCAACCTTAGTAGCAGCAGTATCCAATATCCTTAGCCCTTTTTACTCAACACAATGATGACTGCACTCTAGAGCCCAAAAGCATCAGTCTTGTTTTAAAGCATGCAGTCTTCTATTATAACTCTATCAGCATGACCTCCATCCTTAGTCAACTCTCTCATCTGCGTTGAGAACAAGATTACTGAAAAAATCTCGGCAGGGCCAAAATGATTGTGGAAATCCATTTCATAACTCATCATAAGTCTGAAGTATATGCAAATTTCCATCATAACTGAAGCAGCAACCAATACTTGTCATTTTCAAAAAAATTTCACCTCAACTGTACATCTCTGTGTGGATTTAACTAGTTTTTTTTCGTGTTCTGGTGCGTCATGTCCTTCCAACCCACAGAAACTCAGACTTACCAAGCTGATGTTGGAGTCAAAGCTCATTTGAATATACTTCCAATCAAACTCAATTCCTCGTGCACCCACCCACAATGGGATACACCTGTTTTGAAAGCAGCAAAGCAACAATTAGCCTTTTAAACTTATATCCACACCCTACAGTGCATCTGGAAAGAATATATAACAGTTTATACAGTTTAAATCTGTGCAAATGAATCCTGTTTCCCTGAGTTAAAATATGTTACATTTACATTTACAGCATTTATCAGACGCCCTTATCCAGAGCGACTTACAATCAGCAGTTACAGGGACAGTCCCCCCCTGGAGCAACTCCGGGTTAAGTGTCTTGCTCAGGGACACAAGTGGGATTTGAACCTGGGTCTTCTGGTTCTTAGGCGAGTGACCTACCCACTAGGCTACTACCACCCAGTGTTAATTGTTAAATAAATATGGCACGTTGCTGCAATCAGCCATTTAATTTACACATTTATGTGTGTTATTATCTGTATGTGTGGTTACCTTGACATGATTAACTCTGCAGTAGCCCAACCCATGGCAGCAACCATGATCTTGTACTCCCCTTTCCCTGCATTTCTGGACATGACGAGATGAAGGCCCAGCAGGTCAGCAAGATCTACTGTTGCCTTCATGAACTCCTGCAATAATCAGCACCATTCTGAGTTAAGGAATCTCAAACAGAATTGAATATGATTTATTCAGGGACATTGAAAGATTTTTTTTTTTACCCCAACAAAGTCGTATACACCTGCTCCCCCTTCCCACGTAGGGAAGAATGTGGCAAGGAATAGCATCTGGAAAGGAAACGACATTTATACAAAATACTTTTCATAGATGCCCTGTGACAATGTATTCAAAGTCGCATGAAAAATTAGGTCTCTCACTTTACAGAGCTGCACAAAAAGATAGGTTGCTCCTGCCTGGACACACCTCCAAAAAGCATTGTATTCTGACCTGTCGATGAAATTAACGAAATGATCATATGCAGAATTACTTCTGAATTCCAGAAGCAGAGCGGTCAGCGTGGATTAACTTTACACGTCGCTAAAAGCCTCAACAAAACGGGGGGTGTAGATGGGGGCCGTTTAAGAGGATTTAAATCTGCCTGTACAAAAGAAAACCAATGACAAGAACATAACAGCGAGAAGATACTCACAACCCACTGCACTTGTAGGTTATGAAGTAGGGAAAATATGCCAAAGCAAAGCAGTTTCCGAAATGAAAGAGCGTCATGTCCTTCTGCCAAAGAAAGAATCTGATTTAAAAAAAATATATATATATATATATATTTATATATACACACGAGCCACATGGTTTTCCTCTAATGAGAATACATGCAATTTCACAGACGCCTCCTGTCTGCTGCTGTCGTGCTCCTGGGCTCACCGAGAAACGGCTGACGGCACCGACGCACCGGTCCTCTCGTACCGTGACGGTCGTTGACGCCGCGGCTGAATCGTCGCCGAGAACCTGCGGGCCGAACGGCGGTGCTGAGGCGAGGCCGCGAAGAAGCGCCGCCCGCCGGAGACGACGTCACCGGACGGCGAGCGGCGGGCGCCTGCGGGCAGTGCTGCCACCTTGCGTCGCGGAGCGTCCGCACACGAGGCACGGCGCACGACGTGACAGGCGCCTAGACGATCTGGGAAATAGTAATCGCACGTTAATTGGCACAAATGAAGCGAGACGATGCACTGTGTGTGCTTTGTGCCTGTGTACTCCATACATTACATTACTCAAACTGAACATTTATATTTACATTTATGGCATTTATCGTACGCCCTTATCCAGAGCGACTTACAATCAGTAGTGACAGGGACAGTCCCCCCCTGGAGACACTCAGGGTTAAGTCCCTTGCTCAGGGAAACAATGGTAGTAAGTGGGATTTGAACCTGGGTCTTCTGGTTCATAGGCGAGTGTGTTACCTACTAGGCTACTACCAGCCTAGAACAAGAGCTTTAGAGTCCAATGCCTTAGTATTCTGTGGGGCAGGACGCTTTATTTCATTTCTTATATCAGTAGTCATTGTGCTCATTGGTCAGTAAAGACCAATGTTTGCAATAGAAAGAACAAAAAGCACAGTTTGCTAATAAGGATTGTTTCTTTTATCAGTTTGTTTTGGATACTTTCAATTTTGGCTTTATTTCATCTTTTTTATTGTAATGTTTGAGTTGGACCATACAATTCAGAATCTGGTACTTTTGTGGCCAACTGTGCTTGAAAATATTTTGTGGGCTCGTCTGAGCATACAGTACAGGCCAAAAGTTTGTACACACCTTCTCATTCGATGTGTTTTCTTTATTTTCATGACCATTTGCATTGGTAGATTCTCACTGAAGGCATCAAAACTATGAATTAAACGCATTTGTACTTGTTATCTACTTAACAAATAACTGAAAACATGTTTTATATTCTAGTTTCTTCAAAATAGCCACCCTTTACTCTGATTACTGCTTTGCACACTCTTGGCATTCTCTCGATGAGCTTCAAGAGGTCGTCACCTGAAATGCTTTTCCAACAGTCTTGAAGGAGTTCCCAGAGGTGTTTAGCACTTGTTGGCCCCTTTGCCTTCACTCTGCGGTCCAGCTCACCCCAAACCATCTTGATTGGGTTCAGGTCCGGTGACTGTGGAGGCCAGGTCTCCACTTTTTGTTAAGTACATAACTCCACGTGTGTTCGTTCATAGTATTGATGCCTTCAGTGAGAATCTACCAATGATAAGGTGTCCAAGCTTTTGGCCTGTATGGTAGCCTAAAAGTAGAATAAAAACAACTAGTGCTGTATTGGATTCATTAGTTGTCCTTTTTACATCAAGTAATTAATAGTAACTAAAGTAATTTCTAAATCAAGTAATTTTTTACTTTTACTCAAACATTTTTTCAGTACTTTTGTCCTCTACTTAATACTAAAGTACAAAATACTCACTTTTTTAGAAAGATGAATGTTTTAACATCAGAAATCACTGGACTCAAAGTTCAATTATCGTTGTAAAGTTGTTGTTCAATTAAAGCAGTTGTTCAATTCACATTACAACATTCTTCATATATATTAAAGGTTTATGTATTAAATACAGTACACCAACAGAAACTAGTTACTGTGTGGTACAGTGCATGGTATTTCTGAAATGTGCAAGAGAAAGCTGACAATAACACACAGATGTATTTTTTTATGTTTATTTCAGATTTCCTTTTCAACCGCATGTCATCACCACCTCCACGCTTTTAAACTTTAATTCTCAAACACCAATATAACATGGTAACAACCAATATGGAAACATCAACAGCAATGCTGGGGGGGTGACACAGACACAAATACTGAAAACCAGCCTCCAAGTGGGACTTTCTTAACAGAAAAACTAACACTCGCACACAGACTGCTACAGAGACTATTCTGTCTTGTAGAGTGAAGGGAGGGGTATTAGGGAGTGTCACTATGGCTATGGAGTGAGTGCATGTAAAAGAAGGTTCGGTGGTCCCGTCACAGCCTCTTTGCTATTTAGCAGGTTACTCCTTGGAATGCATGTACAGCAGCAGGTCAGCCACGCGATGGCTGTACCCAAACTCGTTGTCATACCTTGCAGAAGGAAACAAGTAAGAAAACACGTTAGCTTTTTTTGACAACAGTGAATGACAAACTAGGCTAGTAGAAGAAATAAAAGGTTGTCATGGGACTTACCAGGAAATAAGTTTGACAAAGTTGTCATTTAGGGAAATTCCAGCACCAGCATCAAAGATGGAGGAGTGGGTGTCACCAATAAAGTCAGAGGAAACAACCTAAAAAACACACAGACGTTTTAAAAATGTATAAATGATTTATCTGAATTTATGTGAATTCTCTGTAAAACACTGTCCTTAGTGTGCCCTGTCAGTTTGTCAGGGGTCCTCTGTCCACTGTCATGGCAGATTGCTTCTTAATAACTTACTGAGTCCTCTGTGTATCCCAGAATTCCTTTCAGGGGGCCATGGGCGGCCTTCTTGACGGACTCTTTGATGTTAGCATAGCTGGCTGGCCTGGACAGACGGCACGTTAGATCCACCACAGAGACGTCAGCAACTGGCACACGGAAAGCCATACCGGTCAGCTTCCTGCAAATATTAATCGGAGGAGGAGAAACTGATTAATGAGACTTAGGAACATGTGGTGTTTTTAATAAATAAGAAGACACACTATGATGTTCCAGACTGACCCATTGAGCTCAGGAATGACCTTCCCGACAGCCTTGGCAGCTCCAGTGGAAGCAGGAATGATGTTCTGGTGTGCACCACGCCCATCACGCCATGCCTTGGCAGATGGGCCATCAACTGTCTTCTGGGTAGCAGTGTATGCATGGACTGTGGTCTGTGAGACGCGGGAATAGCAATGAAGAGCAGAAACGTCAGCACAACATCAAAGCACGTTCCAATCTCACAAAACGACAGCAAAGCACACATTTATTTACCATGAGGGCCTCCTCGATGCCAAAGTTGTCATGAATCACCTTGGCCAAAGGAGCTAGGCAGTTGGTGGTGCAGGATGCATTGCTGTGAGTTAAAAAGAAGACACTCAAACATGTGCTTAATGATCTATGTACATACATGCATAACCATTCATAATTTGCAGGTGAAACCCATTTTTGAAACATTTCTTACATCGAACATCTAAAATCATGAATATAATGCATAAATTCTAGAGGGCGACCAATTTAAACTGTCATGTTGTTCGAGCAACAGACACATATTCTAAACCATGTCGTATTCTAAACCAATCAGAGATCGTAAATGGCGGCCCCCGTCTCTGATTGGCCATGGTCCAGATATTCCTGTACAAACACTGAAAAAGCATAATGCATCTATAAAACCCATTACATGCAATGATAAATGTACTGGCCAAGTTTCCCCTCTCCCTGATGCCTTTCAGCAACAGGCAGCATCAAACAGATCAGGCCAAGATGATAATCAAGTTCAAGCCCTTAAAACACTTGCACTTTTAATTACAATTCTTGTAGAATTATGCTTCAAATAAAAAACTTTGTTAGTTAATCATTTTCAAGTCAATATTGCCAATATTGGACAGCAATTTAAAATGAAAAACATTCGGTGCACCTAACTTTTGTGCTGTGCAACCAGTACAAAAAGTTGCCAGGAAATACATTACCTGTTTGAGCAATACTATTCCATCCAATTAAATTTCAACATGCTGTTCTGGGGCTCACCTGACAATGGTCATACTTGAGGGGTCATATTTGTCATGGTTGACTCCCATCACAAACATGGGAGCATCAGGAGATGGGGCAGACACCACAACTCGCTTGGCACCTCCCTCCAGGTGAGACTAGATATAAAAAAAAAATCTGCATCAGTCTAGTTCCCACCTGATTTTAAGGCTTCTGTACGTTGGTGTTCTTATATGTTTAAATCAGAATGTGGCAGAGAAGTTAATAGATTATATAGATTAGTTCACGTTTTACTCACAGAGGCCTTATCGATGCTCAGGAAGACGCCAGTGGACTCCACAACGTATGCTGCACCAGCACTACCCCATGGGATCTCAGCAGGCTTCATACTAAGAAAAGAAAGGACAGAGAGAGAAGGAGAAAAAGAATAGGGGATTATAATATTATTTACGGGGAGCTGCTTCTGCATTCCAGTGGCTCTGTCCCTCTATGGACTAACACAATATATAAAGTTAATCAGTATGTGATGCTATAGATTGATCTCTTTTCATTGCATCAAATCCCGCAAAGTCTGATCACAGACCTGCAATCATTTACAGGCTAAAATGCAACTTAAACTCACCACTGGAATACAGAGATGGCTTGGTCATCAACAATCAGCTTGCCATCCTCCTGGCGCACCTCACCATTGTAACGTCCATGGGTGGAGTCATACTTGAACATGTAAACCTGTGAATCGAGGGGATTTTTAAAACATTATTAAGCTATTTCCAGTTTCCAGAATAATTAAGCAATTTCATGTATCTTCAAATTTAACTAAAAATGTTAAAAGAAATTGTTTGCATGAGGCATAACTGATGTAAGATGAAACTCACCATATACTGCAAGTCAATGAATGGGTCATTGATGGCAGTGACTCTGATTCCTTTCTGAAGACAGGCCCTCAGGACCAGGCGGCCAATACGGCCAAATCTGTACAAAGGGCAGAGTTCATGATTCTTTTAACTGTTGTATTGGCTCACTCATTTTATTTTTGGTAGTCAGTCTATTGGATTATGATCCATAGTGAATTTACCTTATTAATTACTAATGTAACAGACAAAAAAATTGTGTTTGACATATTATCTGTCGGAATTAATCTGAATGGTGTCAGGTTCATTATTTAGTAGGCCCTTTCACATTTCATTTTCTGCCATGAGGCCTCAGCTGACTGTGAAATTCCACTCATGCCCACACTAGAACGTACCCATTGATTCCAACGCAGAGGTCTGACATTATTGCAAGTGAGTAGGTTTTGGTGGTCACACTGAAATGAAAGAAAAAAAAGATAAAAATGTTTTTGCACTGATAGTTTCAGATTCTTCATATATTTCATATATTCATTCTTCATATATTCATACAAGACTATAACATTTAATCACTGCTGTAAATGGCTGCTAGCGAAAACTAGAGTTGAATGTTGAATTGAAAGTGTTAAATGTGCCTGGGCTCTGGGTGCCATTGTTCTAATATCTATTTAAAATGCTGTGCAGGGAGTCTGAAAGTCTGAAACACATGGAGGCCGGACATTTTATGCACTTGGCATGAAGTCCTCTCCCATTGTGCACACACAAAGCTACGCAACAGCCAGTGAAAAACACAGAACCCACAGTTTAGACGAGTTTGAACCTGCATAGCAAACCCACCCATCACTCGTCTCTACACACTGTTGCTTTTCTAAAACTAATTCTGATATTTTGGTGACTTTTTGATCCATAATTGTTTCTTGTTTGCCATGTAATAAAGCCATGCTTTAAAATATTTATGGAATTTTATAAACATACGCGTATGTGCAAATACATGCTTGCAAAATTGTGCAGATTGGCATGGAGTTTATGATAAATTAAGGAATTTCATGAAAGCATGACAGTGCACAATTTTTTTGACATTTGATTTTCAGAATGTGGATTTACATCACCAACATGGAGCTGTGGCCTGTGCTGGATCAAATTCAAATATGCAATCCCATTCCTTATAAGGAAGAGGGGGCTGCTGGCAGAGGAAGAAGGAATGCATCCAGCAAGGCCACAGGAAACATATCCGCCACTCTGCAAAATACACTTCAAAATAGTTGCAGGATCAAATTTACAGTCTGAAGTGAAGTAACTAGATTACAAAAAATATCTATTAAATGTCTTCCATGCACAAGGTATCTGAAGTCCTGGTTAAGCACTGATACTGCTGTACAGCATGTTTCAGCGGATGAGCAAGACTGCAAGAGAGGACCATTTACTCTTAAAATATATGTATTTATGTATCCAGGTCACAAAGAAAAAACTAAAAAGGAAACTAGGTTTTCCAGTTGACACAATTGATTTTTTCAGTCTGTCCCAACTATTACTGGTGTGGGAAACCAGTACAGGGTAACATGAGGCTGAATCGAAATGAACAAAACACTGAATAAAAAAAAAAATCCATTTCAATTTCCCTTTTAGCTCGCAATACTGGATTTCAGCAGCCCACAACTGGCAGAACGTTCCTAATTGTCGGATTAAGTGGTGTTCAAATCATTTACAAGTACTGAGGATGACTAAGGCGATATCAGAACAATTTCATTCTTATACAAGAACAGTTAGATTTGCTCCACTTCAGTGCACCAATAGAACCGTCTGACAAAGACGATGGGAAAAGCTACCCCAAGGCTTTCCGCCTTGTCAACCAAATGGCTCAACAGAAACAATTCAATCAACTGCCATGCATATTATAAATGGTTCTCTGATTATCAGTGCTGAATACTGATGACATAAATATAGCAAAGATTTCTCATCGAATTTTTGAAAGGCTAAACAGAAAATGTTACATCCAGTAAGCGGCTACAAGCATAGTGCAGCGAAATTACCTCAAACAGTGCACAAAGGGACTGCTGTGTCCACAAAACAAAGGGCTTCCAAAAGTCAGAAAATGTTGGCAAGCGCAATACAGCAGATCAGGTGTTGCTCCAAGTCAGGTGCTTGTGTCCTGTTGAAGGACATTGAGGATGGCCCAGGAAACCAATGACACTGATAATCTCTTAATCTGAGCCTGTGTGTGTGTGTGTGTGTGTGTGTGTGTATGAAAGCATGTGGAAGAGCCACTGCACTGTACCAAACCTATTGATGTAATCCTAATCTCTTGCTATGAAGTCCTTTCAAAGGGCCCCAGAATGCACTGCCACTAGACTGGCAGGCTGCCTCAGATGAACTCCATCCTAGCGGGCATCAGACAACAAACGTCTGTGATAATCAATTAACAGTGATGGAATTAACTGGACAGGCCAAACCCCCTTAGGATGCATGTGTACACATTCTCTTTCACGGTTTTATATTCAGCTCAAACACTGACTCACCCACAGCACTAATGCTTTTTCCACTCGACTCTGTGTGACAGTATTGGCTTTCACTTCTTTCTGTAACCCAGTATCATTACCTGTTTAAATATTCCACTTCCCAGCGTCCCAGGAAAGATGCACTGTTAACAGAAAGTAAAGCACAAATCTAAGACTCATGACCACAAAATGACGACTCCTATTAGGTATTTAGGCAGACAACAAAACACTGTGCAAAAACGCCCAGGCCAGCCTCAGACCAACCTATGTGCAACTAGTGTACTTAATTACTGCACAACTGGACTGCAGTTACTGCAACTACACAAGTCAATCCGATCTGATCTGGCTATTTTAATTGCCAGTAAAAAGAGGCACAATGACTAATCAGGAATCTATGGAAATGGTTACAGACTTAGAGTCACTGTGTGTTTTCTTTTCTTAAGCTTCCAACATGGCTTACTAGAAACTGGAGGCCATTTTGAGGAAGTGCCAGGCAACCAGCGGTCATTTGCTAACTCTGATATGACGCATGCTGCATCCCCATGATGGTTTAGACACAGGAAATACAAAATTAAAAATGTCTGAAAGACATGTAACATGCCCAGTGTGATCATGACAGTACAGAAACCATTGCCTTTAATGATGCATGCCAGGGATGACAGGCTAGAAGTTGTACTTCTATACAGCTGACTACTGGCACTTCCTCCACTATCCAATACTTTTCCACCAGCAGGATTCAAAGCAAAAAAGCACAGAGTTAAACTCTTGCTTCCTGTCCAGCAGTATTGCCATGCCCCTTTGGAAAACACAGACTCTCAGTCATGCAAATAACCTGTTGCATAATTTTCCCTGAAATATTTCCCTAATTTCCCATACCATTGCCTCAATGCATACATTTTCTGGATGGATATGTTTTTATTATACAATAATTTACAAAAATATTAGTGTGACTGTACTAACTGAATTTTATAGGTTCTCTTGTAAGTGCTTTTAATTCTGTGTTCTGTTGCTTCTGTTCATGTTGGTCATCATACTGACATAAACTCTGATTGTGCAGCATCTGAGATGTCATGTTAATGATATTAAATTATATCACATTCATAATTGGTTGCAATGCTGGATGTTTGCCAACCATCCCAGGTAGGTCAATGGTTTGAGATCCACAGCTTTTAATAATTTTGCTCCTGTAGCCATACTGGGTCAAATAAATGAGATCATTCACAAATTGATTGTCATTGTAAAATACTGCAGCACAGCACATGGTGACACAACGAAACGTGTCTTCTGCTTTAACCAAGTGGGCAGACATGACAGGCGCTCGGGAAGCAGCGTGTGGGGATGGTCAGTGGCACCTTGTGGTTCAGGATTCGAACCGTCAACCTTACACTAGGCCACCACTGCACCCACTGCTGAGCCTAATGCTGATTGATTATTCCAATCATGAATAATCAATAATTCCAATTATTCCAGTCATTCTGATCATCAGTCATTTCGATTATTCCAATCGTCCAATCAAATATTGATCGGTATTGCCGAAATGGAACTGCCTGCATGTCTGTTAAATGAACAGCAGTGACAGGCCAGGGAGTGGAACTGCTGCAGTTCTCCTTCATGTGATCTCCCTGCAGTGCAAACTGCTGTGTCACACTGCAGAGGCCAGCCTGTGTACAATGTTTTTTTGTGCAATTATAATACAGTCATATGCAAACATTACAAACGACTATAAAAAGCCCTTTTTAGAAGCTGTATTTAAAGGAAAATGTGGCTGTAAGGAGACCCACTTGTGTGTGAGTGGACAACTCCAAGTACAAATCAAATAGAAAAACTAGTCATAACCAAACCAGCTATTACATCATCACCATTGCACGTGGTACCCAAGGAAGCTACATGCTGCAAGGCACGTAGGCACAGGCCTGCTCTGCATCCAGCTACACCATCCCACGACCAGGTGCCTTTTAATGGTAAATACATGTTAAAAAGCTAAAAAAAAAGTCTGTTTCGTTACTAGCCCTTTCGGAGCGAATGCCGACGTGCAAATAGAGTCGGTGAGTGTGTGGCTGAACAGCATATCCTGTCACCTGTCCAGGTGACCTTGCTGCCTGACCCGACCTTCATCAACGCTCCCACCAGGGTATCGCGTTTCCCTGCGACTTGTTGCCTTCCTGCTCATTTGAAGTCTGTGCGACACCTACATGCTAATAAGCATCTTTGGTAATAAGCCGCCATGACGTAAACCATATCGTTTTGTCGTAAGCTAATGAATTATGAATTTCTACGAAGGCTGTACTGAATAAGGAGAAATTTAAGCTTCAAATAAAGCCTTCATGCTATAGAGTTCATGTAACAACACTTCTCACTCGTTCACTTTAAATATTATTCGAAATAATTTGCTTTAAAGCTCGCAGGCATCTCGTCGGTACCCCGCCGAACCTTCTAGAACGACGTGACGCAACTGGATTCAGGACGCGCGACCGCGAACGTTACAGCGACGGTGTACGATGTCATGTAACTTCACTCTTTTTTATTATTCTTTGCCCGGGACACTGCAATGCCGCATCCGGTGAATTTTCGCAATTTCTTGCCATCACGACATGCGGCGCTGCACGACAAGCCTCTTCCGCAAATCGAATGCACCATTTTGGGCTCCAGGCCGTGTCACGTCACAGTCATTTCCGTGAACAGGCAGCGCTGCGGTGCACGAAAAGCATCACAAATGGCGGCCGGTTCGTCCAAGAGCTTCACGGACGCAGCCATTCTGTGGTTACGTAACGAAATTACCGCGACAAGGCCAAGGCGAGAGCGCATCACTTCTCTCAGTCCTCGCCCGCTCCCACACACGCCATAGTCATGTATTTGTGGCTATGAAATAATAAGCGTTCAACCGCAGTCTCGTCGGGGGGGAAATGAATGGCGCGTAGCAGAATTCACCGAACTCACCTCCCAGTAAGATGCTGCGACGTCTGTGTCCGCGCTACGCCGCCCCCTGCTTATATAGCGGACACGCGCACGGGCGAGTCTCCCTGGAAACATGACGTCACGCGTTCTGCGGCGGTCGGCGTACTTGAAGCTAACGGGGACGTGAAGGGGACGAGAGGATGACCGCGGCTGCCATGGTAACTGGCGGGGAGACCGACAGATCGCGAGGTAGAAAGGGACCGCTGACAGACCACTCTATACAAATCTATTTAATTTTTATATACAGATATATGCTGATTTCTCGTGGGTGTGTGTGCGTGCGTGTGTGTAGACGATTCTATAAGATTACGTGGCAGTTCCTTTCCTGCTATTGGGTGACGTTCTGAGAGGAATGCATGTGTTTTTTTTTTATCAACATTTTGACAATATGACGTGACAACGAATTTAATTCAATAATTAAATGTATAACGCCGCGCGGTAAATTCCGCACGTGCAAGCACGTGACTCGCTCAGCTCTGTGATTGGTGCGCATCCCAGTGGCCTACGTGAGGGATGGTGCGTACCAATGTGGCTGCTCACATCCTGGTGTCTAATGAATGAGTGAAACCTATATTTCAGTAGTCAGTAAGTATAAAACATAAATCAAGCATGCTTCGATTAGTCACACAATCAAAAAATTCTGACATTAATCCATAGTTTGTTAATTGTTGACATGTAGAATTTATTCTCAAGGCTTACTTTTCACACCTTTATTACATGAATCAAAATTGTAGAATGGCAGGAGACTCATATTTTTATTTTGCTGTTCTAGTTAGCGCTCAATACAACATATACAGTAATTCTAGTGAATTAATCCATTTAGTGCTGTATTCATATATAAATAATATTTCCAACATGCAAAATATTAACAAAGTTGACGAAGGAAAGGTACCAGTTAGGCCTGTATGTTTAATTAGTTTTTTAGGCCTTTTTGTTTTATTAATATGTCCAGAAATTGTTATAACATGTGACTGCTTTATAATTAACAATCAATATTCTGGATACGTATTTCTTTATATTAGAAAATATAAAAAGGCCTCTTAAAATATTATAATCAATATTGAATTCAGACTTACTAATTTCAGAAGACAAATACTTCAGTTTAATCACTGCATTTCAAATGTCTGTTGCCCTCCTAGGAGTGGTGTTTTATAGAATTCCTGATCCACTGCTGGTTTGGTTTTGTATGATAGTCTTTGAGTGTTGTTCATTTGTGAAGTGCCTTTCAGTAATACAACTCCTGGTCCCACCAGCCTTTTTGAGAAGAAAGATACTTGAGTAACATTAGAATAAATCTCTTTCAATTATCCTTAAAAAGGTGAGTCAGGTGCACTTACTTCCTGGATGTCGTCTGACCCCCAGTTTCCTAATCTCGTCATAGACAAAAATGAGAATTCCATATGGCACTGGAACAAACCACCACTGGACTCTGCAACACCATGAAACATTACAGTGTAAAAATAATGAAATAATGACTAGCATTTGAAGCCTAATAAACATGAATTAAAAAAACTGGTTATTTACCTAATTGGCATGAAGTTGAAGATGTTAGGCATTCCTGGGCAGTAGCACAACAGGTTACCAAGACATAGCTGGAAGACTATGGCAGACACCAGTACCCGGTTTCTGCAAGCAGACAAATGCAAATGTAACTAAAACTCAAATGAGAAAAACATTTGCAGTATGGTTTAGCTGTTAAAACATTTACTACAATGTCACACAAACATTTTGTCTTATTTAAAGATATTAGTAAAATGTCCTGACCGTAAGAAGCCTTGCTGGAACACAGAAAGACGACGTGTTTTCCTAATCAAGACATCAGCAATTTGGCAGATCTCAATGCTGACGAAGAAGACGGTGTAGCATGTGTACTCCTGGTACAGCCGCTGACTGAATGTCTGAAAGAAAGGTGTGCATGGTGGTTCTGTGCTGGTGATTGTGATACTTAGTTAAGCCTTTCGGTGGGTTGTCTGAAAAAATTAACAGTCCCTGTTTTAGCTTCGTTGTGACCCTGAACTGAACCTGAAAACAGGCTAAGAAGATATCCCTAAGATATTTCACTGGTCAGATCACAACCCAGTTATGTCAAACTAACCCACTCCTGTCCATAGCTGTCCTGAAGGTCTTGAAGGTGATCATCTTCCCACTGTGACCTTAGCCCCACACACAGTAGAGGGAACCAACCCTCCTGTGCCTGAGCTGCGAAATAATCTGTGAAGCCAGCAAATGACTGGATGGCACCTGGACAGAAATAATTCAGAAATATTTCAAAGTATGCAATTATAAAAGTAATATCATGAATTACGCAAAGATCTGCTAACCAATCTGAAAATATGAGTAGACAGCCAGAGCTTCATTGACCAGTCTATGCCTCCGTGGGTTCCTTGGCTTTATATGCATGATGTCACTCTCTGCCTTTTCATAGGCCAAAGATACAGAGGGGAACTTTTGTAGAGGGGAGAGGGAAAATGGGTCAAATTGGAGATGCTTAAACAAAAGATTTGCTTAAACAAAAAAAATATGAATAAAAATATTTACTGTTACACTCACAATATCTGTGGCCAGCTCAATGAACAGAATGGTAATGCAACCCAGGGGCAGGGGGACACTGACAGTGATGTAGATGAGGTAGGGTGTCAGCTCCGGAATGTTCTTTGTCAAAGTGTAGGCAATGGACTTCTTTAGGTTATCAAAGATCAAGCGCCCTGCGGATCACACTAGAATTTTACTATACTGAGGATATTTAGGGTGAAGGTTAATTTTGAATAAGCCACATATCATCACACTCAACACACATTCTTCCCACCTTGCTCCACTCCAGTCACAATAGATGCAAAATTGTCATCTAGCAGGATCATGTCAGCCGCATTCTTAGCAGCATCAGAGCCAGCAATGCCCATGGCAATGCCAATGTCGGCCTTTTTCAGGGCTGGAGAGTCATTCACTCCGTCACCCGTCACAGCCACAATGGAGCCCTGGGTTAGGGGATGAGAAGCTAATTTGATCACTTTTACATTTAAAGAACATAATAACTACGGCCTTCACACAACATATTGTAAAAGAAAAAATACCACAAATTATCTATGCACATCATGATCAATGAGCACTTAAAAAATGAACAGTTACTCAAGGTATTTTGTGTAAAAACCAGAGAACGCCTTAATTCTGGTCACAACAGTAATGCTGCAGCTCATGTGCTCTGTTTCTTGTCTGAGCCTCACCAGGCGCTGACAGCTCTCCACAATAATCAGTTTCTGCTGGGGGGAGGTACGGGCGAACACCATCTCTGGATGGTTCCGGAGGGCCTCATCCAGTTCATCGCTGGTCATGTCCTTCAGCTGTCCACCATTAATCACACACGCACGGGCATCACTTATGAAAGAGATCAGAATGATAGTAAACAATGTTCATTTTGTCCATTGGTGTATTTTTTGGAAAAATGCTCCAGTTTCACGGCTACATTTGGTCACCTCTTTTTGACCTGTTCCACGGGGATTCGCAATCGATTGGCAATGTCCTCAACCGTCTCACTGCCCTCAGAAATAATACCTACATTTGCTGCAATTGCTTTTGCTGTGATTGGATGGTCGCCTGTTACCATAACAACCTAAAGATAAAACCGGTTGGGTTATGGATTTATTGATAAGTAACTGAGAACAGGCTACACAAGACAAGACTCTGGCCCTCATACCCGAATGCCAGCTGTGCGACACTTCATGACAGCATCAGGCACAGTAGCACGAGGAGGATCAATCATCGATATCAGACCAGCAAAACACAGACCCGAGGTGGGGAAGTTCATGTCGTCAGGATCAAAGTTATAACCTCGAGGATACTCCTTCTCATTCAGATATATGTGACAAAAGCCTGAGGAAAGATATTTTAGTCTTTTGCATGCAATGAACAGAGTACAACATGTTTTATCTAACCATTTACAGTTGGTTCCCTTACTGTCCAACCAGGGGTGTATGGCCAGTGGAGGAAATCCAGGAGGGAAATTAAGAGGCACACCTTCTAAAGCCATTTATATTGGCACATTACAATGAAATCAATATTTCAATATTTGGACTGAGGCACTATACATAGCTAGTTTAAAGCTATGGTCTAGATCACAGCAGAAAACCCTACCCAGGACTCTCTCGCCCAGGCCTCCCAGATCCATGTAGGCGGTCTGGAAAGCTTCCTTCCACTGCTCGTCCAGTGGAAGCTCCTGCCCCTTTATCAGAATGGTGGAGCAGCGCTCCAGGATCCTCTCTGGCGCCCCCTTCATCACCAGCAGGTAGCGCAGGTCCAGCGGGTCCTCCAGTTCGTGCACCGACAGCTGTTCGCCGACAGGGGGAGACAGAGACCCGCAGGTGACTCGACAACCAAGCGTTCCTCCCCAGCAGCGTGTTATAACTTCACAAAACACGACGGCTGTGTCACCAGTGTTAAATGAAAATGTTTCAGGGATCTTTAAGTGTAGGAGAGGAGATGGTCTGTTTTTATTTTCAGGGATGGTGGCCAGGAAGCCCTTTAGAACGGTATTATTATATTTACGCATAACATCATGACTACTGAGCATTGGTTATGTTGTTAACGTGGCGACGATCTGCGCTTGGATGCCGGGCCGCGTCCCCAGCTTTTCCACCCCAACGCTGCCAGATACCAGAGCAGAGGTCTGTGGAATCCATGCCTGGACATGTCAGGGCTGTTGTGGCGGTCATACTGTTGTGGCGGTGGGTAAATAGCACGCATCCCGCTGCGGAAGCTTGCTCGTAACCATTCACCGGACGTCACCGAACTTCCCGTAGCCGCCCGCTCAGCCCACGCACACGGAGTCACGGTCACGCGTGTGCAAACGTGAAAGAGGAAAACGGGGCGCGCGACCGAGGTCTGGCCAGCACGTGCGCGTCAGACTGATCTTCGAAAATCGAAAAAAAAAAAGTTTAAACATTTGATAACGCTCATGATAACGTAGAAGCATTCTTTCATATCTGGCCGTCGAGTATAAAACTCGCACGGGGGTGGCAGCATGCATGAAGTAAATGATTTGCTATGAATGTTACCTTTTATTTTCACATTTGGCGTAGTGTTGGGTTTATAGAGGCAGTTTTGGGAACTGCTTTGTTGTCCCAGACTGAAAGATCCCCCCCCCCCCCTATTTTAAATTTCTTTTGTCACCCTATGTGACATATATAAAATAATGGGCCATTTAATTTCTTGTGTTGTGGTGTAAAAAGTTTTACATGATCAGTGTCTGAAGACGAAAATATTTCACATATTCTAGTCATTAATGCAGACATTCCTGTTGAAATAATCTGCCATCTCTGGAGGAATTCATTCCGCATACCTGGAACTTGTTGGTGGAGTTGAATGGCAATTCGCAGACCTTCCGGAAGCGACCTCTGTACTCGATTATGTTGCCGACAGTCAGCTCAGTGAACTTCAGCAGGGCTGTTTCTGAGGCGTCTCCCACCACAATCCTCTGGGGTAGACATTTGTTAAGTAAATATTTCCCTTTTTTTCTGTGTTGTGCATGTGTAGGTTTTGTTAAGATGTTTGTACTGCATATGAGCCTCACCTTAGGGATCGGCACAGTCTCCTGGTTGGGCCTGAAAATTGCTCGATTGCAAAGGCCAGCTACTCTTGCTAAAGCTCTCCATGTCTCTGACGACTGGTCAAAACTTTGACCTGTGTAAAAGTCGCAGAACTCATTACACTCTGACTTACACACACACACACACACACACACACACACACGGTTCTGTTCATTTAAGAAGTGTGTAGTGTGCTTCCTTATCAGCTAGGCATTTTCCCATTTCACCTCCCTTACCGGACTGGTCCTCTGTGGTGTCAGCAGCATGAATCATGTTGTCGAACCACAAATGTGCCACAGTCATTCTGTTCTGTGTCAGTGTTCCTGTTTTGTCTGAACAGATAACCGATGTAGACCCCAGAGTCTCCACAGCCTCTAGGTTTTTGACCACACAGTTTTTCCGGGCTAGACGCTTGGCTGTGAGAGAAAGGCAGACCTGTAATAATAATAAAATGTTAAAATAGAAGTAATTGCTGCACGTAAAAGATTATATAAAAGGTTCATTTTGCTCCTGTGCTTGTGTCCGAGTACTTACAGTGACAGTAGCAAGCAGCCCCTCAGGGACGTAGGCCACCACAATGGCCATGAAGAAGATCATAGCTTCCAAGAAGGCATAGCCAATAAACATGGCCACCACAAAGAATGTGAAGCCAAAAAATATAGCAAGGCCAGCAATGATGTCTACAAAATGCTCAATCTCTATGGCTATTGGTGTTTTCTCATTGCCCACCCCTGATGCTAAGCTGGCAATGCGTCCAATGATGGTGCGGTCACCGGTGTTAATAATCACTCCAGTGGCTACTCCTGGAAAAGGGGAGAAATTAAAGGAAGAATACAATTTTTATACAATTTTAACCCAATAATGCAATGCACATCAATAAAAATAAACTTCATGCTAATGATACATGTTCACTTCCACACTTTATCAAAAGAAATGAATTTTAAGGAAGCCAGACTACAATGTGAAAATATTTGGCTATGAGAATCTGCAATATTTGACCTTCAAGACACGTGGTGGAGAAGAAAGCAATGTTTCGGGTTTCGAGGGGATTTTCATGTGTGCACTCTGGACTCCTAGTTTGAGGCTCAGACTCTCCTGTAAGTGAAGAGTTATCTACCTGGAAAAAAAGATTGAGAACAATGTAGCTCAATGATGTCCTCCAATGTTTATGTAGTTTATTCTATATTCATTCTCAGACATGGTGCCAGTGTGTAATGTGTGAAAAGGACACAGGCATGCTGTTTTGTGACCCACCTTGCAGCCCTGTGCGGTTATTATACGAATGTCAGCAGGGACACGGTCACCACCCTTGATCTCAACAAGGTCACCCACCACTAACAAATTGGCATTAATCTGATTCTTCTGTCCGTCTCGGATTACTACAGCTTGCTGGGAAAACAAGAACAGCAAAGCATTCTTGCCACTTTGCTAAACGGGTAGTTACACATACACTTTAAAGGTGTTGACATACAGGCTGAGGCTGTGCACACTCACTGCACTATTAGTAATAAGTAGATTTATAACCAAAAAAGCCGTTGAATAGAGGTAGTGTACAGCCATGACATTTGTGTTGTTTTAGTTTTGATGAACAACAACTGAACAATCTGTCTGTGGTCAGACAATGATAAAGGCCTCTTAGGTGTTGAACACAATCTGTCCGGTATGGCAGCAGCTGGGCTGTGGAATCTATGCAATCATGAAGTCAAGCTTGAATTCGTCAAGAGTTTTAAGAGTATTACCATTTGCAAAGTTTCTAAAGTCTCACCTGTGGTACCAGATTTTTGAAACTGGCAATAATATTTGTACTCTTAAACTCCTGATAGTATCCAAAGCATCCAGTTACCACAACCACGGCGATCAGGGTAATGGCCAAATACAGCTGCACAGACAAGAAAATCAGCATAGAGAATCAGCATTCACGAGGGACTGATAACATTACAAAATTCAACATGGAGAGTGTTTCTCACATCATCATAACTGTCGAATTCCCCCTTGGCACACTCAATGCCAAAGGCAATGAAGCAGATAACAGCTGCCACCCACATAAGGCACTGAAGTCCTCCTGCAAGCTGACGTGCAAATTTCACATACTCTGGGGTGCCCTTGGGTGGTTTGAGTTCGTTGGGACCATCCCGCTCTAGGACTTCTTGAGCAAAGGCACTGGTCAGTCCCTACAACATCATGGGAAACAGAAGACATCAAAAGACATTAAGTATACATGGCATCCCCCAAAAAGATTGAATTTAACTGATGAATGATTTTTTATTGTATTATCATCTGCATATAATATGAATTATTTTAGTGTACTAATTAGTGTAGTTACCTTTGTAATACTAGTTGTGTATCGCATTTCTAAATCCTCCAAGCTGATTTCATGGTCATCCTGTTCAAGAGTTGTTATTAGAGTCGATGCACTTTTTCACAGTACGTTTTAGTGACTCAAAAAACATTTAATACTTTGTACACTCACAATGTCCATTTCTTTCTTCATTTGCTCTAGTTTCTCCTTTTTCTTTGTTTTCTTTTTCTTCTTGATTTTGACATCCATCTCTCCATCCATCTTGTCCATCTCCACAAACATATCATACGAGTCCTGCAAACGGACCATTTGTTTTCCCTTTTTTACAATACTTAAGCAGATGTAAAGAATGTATCTAATTTATATACTGTAGTGGTTCTTGTAGAGTTTGTCCAATTTGAAAAAAAAATGTTTACCTGTTTACTCATGGTGTCAGCCCTCGTCACTGAGTCACAGTCCAAATCAATTGTGGTCCAAACTCCGATATTTTTTCCTGGCAAAATCTTGAAATTTTGTGTATTCCTCTGCAGTATTGTCCTTTTAAGTGAGTACTTTCACTCCACAGAGAGTGATTAGCTATCATGAAAAGGATTATATAGCTGTATGAAGTGTGGCACTAATAATCCCGCCCAAGACTGGCAATGTCACCCCTGTTTTAGGAATACACACAATTCCTCAACATCTATCAAAGGCAAACGTACATTACCACTATACTTCACCTGCGTTATCATTATGAACACAAAATATGTTTACTCAAAGATGAAGTCTGCACGTTCCTGTGCCTTGATTAACTTTGTGGGGAATGAAATTATAGTAAAACATTAATGTCATTACCAATGTCAACTGCAGTTAAGCTTATGCCAACTCTCACTAAAAGGAGATTTTAAGATGTGTAAAATCTTGTTAAAATGTTTAAACAACTGCATAACATTAAATCTCATCTGTTCAAAAACATTAGAGGACAACAAAACAAGAATGTTCCACAGTAGCATAATTACATTTTTATTTTAAAAAATGGCCCAAATGACCATCACTCAATTGGGCTTCCCTTTGTCTATCTTTGCTAACTAATTTGTTCTTTATTGAAGAACTCTCAAGGAAACACATTTTTAAACTCTAAACTATTTAAATTGATGTCTCATACTGCCTGTAAAAGTACCATTCTGTTTTAATTTTATACATATTTAGTTGGACTTGAGGTGACTATGACCTTTACCTTCTCTTTTCTGAAGGCCTTGTCAGTATGTGTAAATACTAGCCTGTACTATACACGAAACCCACTCCTCTTATCATGTAATTTGTGTTATCGGTCACAACAAGAGCAAGTTCAAATACAAAAAATAAGGCATTCCAGCTATTGAAATTCATTTTTAAAATGCTGTTGATGATGTTAAATCTGTAATGTGCTTCATAAATGTGTTTTTAAATTCAGTGTGTAATCTAAATGAGTGCCCATATGTCCCAATGTGCTTCCAAATAGTGTCAGGTGGGTTTCCTTAATTCTGCCACTTCCTCCCTCTTGTGATGTCTGCAGATGAGTTTCTGGGGTCAGTCAAGTCTGTGTATAATAAAATTTGTCCTTTAATTTTTGTCAGAACAGTGAGAGGAAGCTGAATCCCATTGTTATATCAATAATGGGCAATGATTAGGCTTTTTGGTGTGTCGAGACACTTGTGAAGGTACTGGCTGATGTTCTACCCTCCATGACTCTTAGAAAAATTGTGAATTGAATAATATTTATTATTATTATGAAGCTTTTAGGCCCCGTCCAAACAAAACCTCTTTTCTCTGAAAAGAGTTTTGTCATGACAATAACGCGTAGTAGGAGGAATTGAATAACCCCAGAGAATGTCCACTGCTTTGATATACGAACATGTACTGGCGAAGGCCGCAACATCCACGGATGTTGACATTTGTATGAAAGAGACGATATAACATGTATACGTGTAGAAGGGCTTGAGCCGGCTGAGGATCTGGAATGGCCCGGTGAAGCGAGGAGACAGATTGTGTGACTTTGTCCGATGGAGATCTTGAGTGGAGTGGTGAGGAGGGCAGACCGCACTTTGACGGGCCACCCGAGGCCCCCCTGCAGGCATCTGGTGAAGATGTCAGGTTTATAGCCATAGCAGGTCTCGAATAGACTGAGTCCAGTGGCAGAAGAGACCTGCAGGTTATTGGCCAGGTGCATTGATGGTTTGATGCAAAGCACTGCAGATATTGTCCCAAGCGTTGATGTGGGCATGTACGTCTTTAGCCAATAATATCCACCAGAACACCCGGCGAATGAAGGACATGGTCTGTTGGCGTCCTGGATTTCCGGAGAGGACACAGGAGTGACCCCAGTGGAGGACAGCAGAACAGCAGGTCTCGGGAACGTACAGGCGATCAGGTGGGATGTTGGATGGCCTGGGTCACCAGAGACCACCGGAGCGGACCTACAATGCGTCTGGCAGGGAGGATGGGGGCTGGATCAGGTAAATTGGTTTCAGGGGCATGTTGTTGAGAGAGAGCATCCACTATTCCCACCTCGCTTGACGAGGGTTTAATTGATCGGACTGATGGATGGTGATAAGTTTCTGATGATTATTCCAGACCAGAAAGGGGGTGTCACAGCCCTGTTACCAGTGCCGCCACTCCTTGAGCGCCCACTTGACTGCCAGCAGTTCACGGTACCCCGTTACGCTGCTGCATCAGAGTGAGCTTACATGAAAAAAAGCAGCACGGGTGCAGTTTCTGATCCGGACCGGGTTGAGACAAGAGAGCACCAGCACCCATATCTGACACATCCACTTCCACACATCCACTTGGGCAGTGGTGGCCTAGCGGTTAAGGAAGCGGCCCCGTAATCAGAAGGTTGCCGGTTCGAATCCCGATCTGCCAAGGTGCCACTGAGGTGCCACTGAGCAAAGCACTGTCCCCCCACACACTGCTCCCCGGGCGCTGGTCATGGCTGCCCACTGCTCACTCAGGGTGATGGGTTAAATGCAGAGGACAAATTTCACTGTGTGCACCGTGTGCTGTGCTGCTGTGTATCACATGTGACAATCACTTCACTTCACGATGAAGAGAAGAGCTGGATCTGGGTCATGAGGAGTCAAGAGGAAGAGTCAGGCAGACGACTTCGTGAGAGCAGGGAGGGGCGTAGTGACTGCACTGTAGCCATGGATGGAGCGACGATAGAAATTCGCAAACCCAAGAAACCGTTGCAACAGTTTCAACAACGTGGGACGGGGCCACGACGCCACTGCTTCCAGCTTCTTGGGCTCCGAAGTCCAAGATTCGAAGTGGCTGGTAGGAGTGATGAAGGCAGTTTTCCACTCCTTGCCCTCCTGCATGCCAATGAGGTTGTATGCCGAGTGGAGGTCCAGTGTGGTGAAGTATGTCGCACCTGAGAGGGCGTTCTTGATAGTAATCTATATAGTCAATGGTAGTCAATGCAGGGCCTTAACCCCCCAGTCTTCTTGGATACAAAGAAGAACCCTGATGTGGAGGGACGGATGGTACCATTGTGAAGTGTGTCTGCCACAAACTGCTCCATGGCCGTGTGTTCAGACTTGGTGAGTGAGTAGAGATGTCCAGGGTAGAGTGGTTGGCCATTCAGGTGCATCGATGGCCATGTTGCCTGGTCAGTGCAGTGGATGTTGGCCTTGGACGGACTAAAGACGGCGACCAGGTCATGGCAACAGGAAGGGACAGTTTCAAGAGCAGGTCGTGAAGTTGCAGGGATGACATCATTGGCTGTAGGAGGCTGTGGCTGGAGACAGTCCGCTCCCCATTCTAACACCACGCTGGCCGACCAGGTAAAATGGGGTTCATGGACGGTCAGCCAGGGGAAGCCCTGGAGCAGAGGTGATGTGACAATGGAGGTATATAAGAAACTGAGATGTTCAGTGTGGGCATCGAGATGCAGCCAGAGGGGAATAGTATGGTGGGTGATGGGACCAGAAGCCAACATGGAGGTGAAGTGAAGTGAAGTGATTGTCACATGTGATACACAGCAGCACAGCACACAGTGCACACAGTGAAATTTGTCCTCTGCATTTAACCCATAACCCTGAGTGAGCAGTGGGCAGCCGTGAGAGGCGCCCGGGGAGCAGTGTGTGGGGACGGTGCTTTGCTCAGTGGCACCTCAGTGGCACCTGGGCGGATCGGGATTTGAACCGGCAACCTTCTGATTACGGGGTCACTTCCTTAACCGCTAGGCCACCACTGCCCCTGGTCAAGGGAGAATCCAGGGGTTCCGTAGGGATCTTGTGTTGGTGAACGAAAGCTTGGTCGATGAAGTTTCCTGCCACCCCGGAGTCCACAAATGCGGTGGTGGTGATTTTGTGTCATCTCCACTCCAGGACAGCTGAAAGGGTGACTTGGGAAGCAGGAGCTGATGAGATGGTGACAGGTAATCTAGCCATAACGTTCAACTGGGGGGACGTGTTTCCCGATCGAAGTGGACAAATGAGGTGATGTTGAGATGGGGATGCGCAATACATTTAGATTTACATTTACAGCATTTATCAGACACCCTTATCCAGAGCGACTTACAACAGTCCCCCCGGAGCAATTTAGGGTTAAGTGTCTTGCTCAGGGACACAATGTTAGTAAGTGGGATTTGAACCTGGGTTTTCCGGTTCATAGTATCCAAAGTATCCAAAATTGTTAAATATACGTAATAAGTCAGCTCTTACTGTGATAAAAATAATGAAATCAATCTTTGCAAGACATGGAATCCATAAAGAGATGTTGTTTGATAATGTACCTTTCACCAGCTGTGAGATGATGTCATTCGAAAAGGATGAAAAGGAGATTAATCAGTAGCCGGGGTGATGAAGGGTGGTATTTGGCAGAACCCCCATCGCTGTTCTCGTCACCATGTGTCACTCACCACATCACGAGTGGGAAATACCCCGTCGTTGATTAACCTAGAAGTGGCTGCTCGGTTTTGGGAGAACCTGGCAGGTGTGTGGGCATCACCTAAGGCAATTTTGGTTTCAATTATTAAACATTTCCCTAAAGTGGCTAGAAATAGCAATAGATAAAAAGAGTGCTTTGGCCAGTCTGATGGTCGGATCTTGAATTTCTCCCCTTATGTTGTCATAAGGGGAAAGGTTACCTCCTGTTTCCCCTGTTTTGCCCGCCCAGAAAATTTCACACCCCTTCCCTAAAACATTGTCTCTTCTCCTCATTAGCATTTAAAGCTACACTCACCGAAACGGCATGTCTTGGGGAAATCTCACTGTGGGCCAGGCTAAAAGTGGCTGCAATTCAGCACCATGGCTGAATTTTGGAAATAGACTTCAGATACATTAAACAGACACATACCAGCTTTTTAAAACCATTATTTGACTCTTGCCTGGATGACATCAAAGAATTGATGGCTTTGAACGTTTTTCATTTTAATGATAGGGGTGGAAGTAGCCTAGTGGGTAATACACTCGCCCATGAACCAGAAGACCCAGGTTCAAATCCCATTGTGTCCCTGAGCAAGACACTTAACCCTTTGTTGCTCCAGGGGGACTGTCCCTGTAACTACTGATTGTAAGTCACTCTGGATAAGGGCGTCTGGTAAATGCTGTAAATGTAAATGAAATGTAAATGTAATGAAAGCAAAAACAGTTTTAATTTTTAAGCCCAATGCCACCAACTATTGCCCTAAATTGGACTGTGTTAAGTCTTTGGTACGGAACCTGGGTGTAATCATGGACAGTGATTTTAAAATGGACAATCAGATAAGTTCTGTAGTCAAATCAAGTTTTTATCATCTGAGACTATAATTAAACCCTTGTACATTTGAATGGTTTTGAGAAGGCCGTACATGCTTTTATTACAATGCTGTCTATTTTGCTTTCCCGCAGTCACTGTTATCATGGCAGCCGGTCCAGCATGCTTGCAGCATGCTTGCTGATGGGTACTAAAAACAGACAACACATTCAGTTTAAAATTTTATTGACGGTTATAAGACCCGAAATGGAGTGGCCCCACCCTACATAACAGATCATTTTCAGCCAACTCCTAGATCCTTATGATCGAGCAGCCACGCCCTCTTCAAAATCCCCCATCTTGCCTTAAGCAGAAAGGTGCCAGAGCCTTCGCAATTGCTGCGCCCTGCCTGTGGAACCAGCTCTGATTTTAAATCCAGGCTTAAAACCCATCTGTACTCTTTAACCTTCCCAGACTTTTAAAGTTTTCCCTTAATGTGTTTTTATACTGTTCTCTTCAGCCCTCCCTAATTTTTTAAAGGTTTAATGCTATTATGCATTTTTATTTGATTTGCTTCAGTATCTCCATTATTTATTTGTTTATTTATTTAATCCTGTCCATGTATTTTACTGTGTTGTTCTTATGTATATGTGTATTTCCTTTTATGCCTGTACATCACTTTGGTGCAGTGGAACAGCTGTTAAAGTGCTCTATAAATAACGTTTACTTGACTTGACATTATTAGGGAAACTCTTAAGACCTACATAAAAGGAAAGCAAGCAAAGGAGACCTTATAGCTTTCACTTTCTGAAAGAGCAGGACCACACCTTTCTTAGAAAATGAAACATAAGCTCCTAAAAATGATGCATTGTACAAAAGTATATGCAAAAGGAATGTTTAAACATATTATGATAAGACAATAGCACTACTGCACATTTGACAG
Organism: Denticeps clupeoides; assembly: GCF_900700375.1. Classification (NCBI taxonomy): domain Eukaryota; kingdom Metazoa; phylum Chordata; class Actinopteri; order Clupeiformes; family Denticipitidae; genus Denticeps; species Denticeps clupeoides. The sequence goes on along the minus strand of NC_041711.1, from coordinate 28,447,907 downwards.
CATATTCACGATATTGGATATTGGAACCATGTTTTCCATGATTTTCCAGTTAACAATTTACATGTTGAAAGATGATGTGTATTCAGTTGCTTCGGTCTTGAGTTAAAGGCATTAAGGTATTAGGGTTTCAGAGCATTGTGTTGTGAAAAACAAAACTTGTGTATATAAAGAAGGACCTCCAACTTACATTTTCTTTGTGAGTGCCAAGTAGTGATGTGCACGGCAGTTCTTTTAGATGTACTGAATCTTTAGAATCCTTAGATTCATTCAAAAGATTTGTTCAACAATCCAGTGCTTGGAGTGAGGAGCCTGCAAATCCGACTTCCTGAACTGAGTGTCGTGTGTTGTGTCTGTCCTGTGTACATTTGTAAAATTAAACTTGTTTAGAAATCATGATATTTTACGTGTGATGTTTTTAAGTGTTTTTAAGTGTGATGTTCTCCTATGGTATGCTATTTATTTGGACTAGTCAACAGACCAGCTGTAGCAGGCACTATGCAGTATTATTTATTAATCAATACAATAGAATAAAGTGGAAAATAAAATAGAATAAATGAAGAATAGGGCTAGTAAAAAGTAGTAAAAAAAAGTAAGCAAGCTATAATGCAAGCTAATATTTATGTTCAAGGAGAACATAAAACACAGACTTCACTGTGTGCATAGTGCCACTACAGCATAGTGCCTGCTTTCAGCGGGAAGCTAAGACAACGGCACAGATGACATAGATGATGACGACAGTCAAGCCAATGCCAAGTCCAGCATGATTCAGATTTCGTGCAGTTTTTGAATTCTTCTCTGCCAGAAGTTGATCTTGTAAGAATGGACATCGTGGGAGCCTGCTTTGTCTTGCATAACAGATGTCTGCAGGGGGAAGTGTAACATTCCTGTGTCGACGGTTGTGGGTGAAGATTCGACACCCCGGTTTTTACATGTCTTTTGTCCGACGTCAACGTGCGAAGTATCAGCCGTCAGGACCGCCCACCCTCTTTGTCTTCACCAAATGGGAGGCACCGGGGGCGTGACATCAGAAACAACAGGTTCTGATTGGTCAGTGACAACTTCCTGTAGGCCAGTGACAACTTCCTGTAGGCCAGTGACAACTTCCTGTAGGCCAGGGGTATAAATGTCTGCACACATGTGGAAAAGGGACCTCTGAGCTATCTTGCTCAGGGGGTTTTTTCCCTCAGAAGCCGGAAGGCTTCTGGGACTTTTATCTTCCCTTCTCTTTCTCTTCTCCCTCTTTACTCTTTCTTCTCATGTTTACTTTCTCTATAACCTTGGTACCTTTTTACATTCAATATTCACATGTAACTACAATAATTATTTACCGGTGTTAATAAATTAGAAACTGTTCATTTTTAACCTCTGTTGTGCCATGCCTCTTTCTGCCAGGTAACATCAAATTGGAGTGGTTAAATACAGTGCTCTGTGTGGAGGGAGAAAGAGTTTTTTCTACACACTCTATTCTCTTCTCCAACACCACATGGTCTTCATGTGTGCGTTTTTACAATCTCCTTGAAAATTGGCATCACGGGTCTATGAAAACAAACCAACAAAAAACATGTTGTGGTGCTTAATACTGTTATTATACACGAAGACTGGGCTCAGTGGGTGATTCCTCACAGCTATGCACAATGCACTTTTGCAGAATCCATAACCCCTACACAGTGAAGTCAGTGTCTTATGTTCTCCTTGAACATAAATATTAGCTTGCATTATAGCTTGCTTACTTTTTTTACTACTTTTTACTAGACCTATTCTTCATTTATTCTATTTTATTTTCTACTTTATTCTATTGTATTGATTAATAAATAATACTGCATAGTGCCTGCTACAGCTGGTGAGTCTCACTCTCTTCTCATTACAGCCAGTATAACCCTTTAGGTTTGTTTATCTGGAAACTAAATCTGTTGAAACCACAGAGAAGGTTTCAGGCCGCCTTCAGAGTAAAATGATTCAGGAGAGTGTAGGTGTCCGAGTGATTTGTTCATTCTGCCATCAGCCACCCGGCGCTTCTATTAGCTCAACTGTACTGAGAAACGAACAAATCACTCGAGAAAGTGATTTGGGTCAGTACGTTCATATAAAAGATTCATTCGTTTGAACAAAACCTTCGCGGGCTCAAAAGCCAACATCAGTGAAAAATGGGTTCCACTGGTAAGAGTTTAGATATGCTAATAATGCCACCAAGTTTGCAGCTAACTTGGTGAGGTGACAGTTCTTATAATTAGTGAGGGACTCGGTCCTTGTAAAGTTCAGTGTACAGAGACAATGAAAACATGCACTTTAACTCAAAAATATTTATTGAAGAAAACCAAAAAACTTGTCTCATATTTGTGACCAAATACACTTGTGTAACCAGGATATTTCACCTAAAGGAAGAGTTAAATTGTATTCTTAAGAAATTGTGGATTAACTGTGCACATTTTCTCAAAGCAGTAAATGCATTGTCCAGATTCGAATAGTTAAATTTAATAGAACTATGGCATGGAACCTTGACAGATATATTTAATTAATATTTGATTGAGCTTCCAGATAGCCGGAGTATATTTTAAAGTAGCCTACATATACATCTCATTACTGTCCAAAACGATATATATGGTTTATGTTTGTGTTAATAATATTTGTATAAACATGCATAAAAATTGTTATGAGGTATTTTTAACAGGGTAATTTACTGCCGTTATATTTGCAACATTTAACATTCAACTGTTTCTGTAAGTCTTGAGTAGTAGAGATGAGTTTCAGCGGGAAGCTAAGACAACGGCACAGATGACATAGATGATGACGACAGTCAAGCCAATGCCAAGTCCAGCATGATTCAGATTTCGTGCAGTTTTTGAATTCTTCTCTGCCAGATGTTGATCTCCTTGAAAATTGGCATCACGGGTCTATGAAAACAAACAAACAAAAAACATGTTGTGGTGCTTAATACTGTTATTATACATGAAGATGTATAGACACAGACAATTGTCACAGGTGGCCTAGCGGTTAAGGAAGCAGCCCCGTAATCAGAAGGTTGCCGGTTCGAATCCCGAGCAGCCAAGGTTGCCGCTGAGGTGCCACTGAGCAAAGCACCGTCCCCACACACTGCTCCCCGGGCGCCTGTCATGGCTGCCCACTGCTCACTCAGGGTGATGGTTAAATACAGAGGTTAGATTTAGTTGTGTGCCCTGTGTGCTGTGCTGCAGTGTTTCGCTTCACTTTCACTTCACTAACTGCTGGTTCTGGTGCTGCAATCCTTTAGAAGTGACACAAGCCTGCAAGCACGCATGAGTCAGATGTTATTCTAACAGACTTCCTGATTAAATGCAACCCCCTCACTAGCGGTCCTCAGTCTTGTGCCTCCCTGATTTGAAGAGATTATTTCGTCTGTCATGTCCTTGTTTTCAGTTTTGCCACACCAGCAGCTGTATTCTGTTAATGTCGTTTTGCTCGACTTGCCCATTGACTTGCTATTTCATCTCCTAATTTATATAAGCGAAGGAACTTGGACACTGCCATAACATGGAGGACAATAACCATCTATGGCAATGTGCCAAGTCCGTCCCCTCCTCTGATTGGCTGCTGAAGTGGGGTGTTTTTACAGGCAGAGAAGTGGATGGGCGGGAGCTATTCTGCTACAGACATTTTTATCCACTTCATGAGAATTTGAGAATTCCCCAAGTTTGGGCATGTAGAGCTGTTCCCCCGACACGCCCCAGTATTGCTGGTGAACAATTGTCTGACCCGAAAGTGGGATCAGCCAGCACAGAAAGAAAAAAGGGGAAATGACAGGGCCATGCCCTGGAACTTGCACTCCACATGCCTTCACCTCCTACATCATTTCCAGTACCAAGATTCTCAGCTCCTCCCCCAACACCACAGCTATTGCCTTTTCTGATGCACTCTCAGCTCCCTCTGCAGTTCCTGATCCAGCTAGGCCACAGACAATACACACTTCAGTTCCTGATCCACTATGGTTTGTGGCACATTTAAGTAAAAAAAAACAAAACAGGTAAAATGATAAATGTAGAGACTGATGTGGCATGGCAAATGGAGCATTAAAAACAAATATATATAATGCAATGCCTACTTGGATTTACTCTGTATTCTCTCATTATTTGTAAGATAACATTTGTTCAACATTTTTATTTAACAGCTACTTAAGTAATCAAGATGAAGGGACATAATGTTATACCTATAATGTCATTTAGAATGTACATGACAACAAACAGCAGTTTACAATATATTAACTTCAGCGAGCTGACTTCTCTTCCTGTAATTACTGTGCTTTTTTTTTTTACTGCTGACCTACTTGTACCTTGAAATTAGAACAACTTTCCCATGCTATTGAATTCTCAACCGCCTCTGTTTCCTGTTTGTAGACTAACCTTTGGACCTCTTGGTTTGGTTGTCTATTGCCACTGAACTCAGCTTGTGTGTGTGGTTTATTCCTTTATATTGTTTGCACATTTGTCCTTCTTCATCTGATGTGTAAAAAACCCACCTGATGTCAGTTCTGGTGTGTATGCATGATTGCGTGTATCTAACATGTCTAAGTGAAATACAACAGTGTGCACAGAACAATTTAGAACCGGTATGCTCTCCTGTGTGAAACATTTTTTAAATAAGCGGAAATAAATGAACAAACCCAGTATAAGCCTGTATTTCAAGAAGCGTCTGTGTGCAATAACAATTGTATTTTATCTTAAGTAATTTGTTATTATTTGTCATTTTTTCCTTCGAAATATATGTTGTTTTTAGCCTTTGTCAATGTTACCAGACTTTTATTACCCGTACTGAAGCAAGCCAAGAGGCGGTGCAATATATTTGGTTTCTTGTTTTAGGGCTAAACGATTTGGGAAAATTAATTTGCGTCATATACTTTCAAAATGAAGTGATTGTCACCTGTGATACACAGCAGCACAGCACATGGTGCACACAGTGAAATTTGTCCTCTGTGTTTAACCCATCACCCTGAGTGAGCAGTGGGCAGCCATGACAGGCGCCCGGGGAGCAGTGTGTGGGGACAGTGCTTTGCTCAGTGGCTCCTCAGTGGCTTTTGTAGTTGCAACCTAGGTTGGTACACCGGAAATCCGGTGTGGTGTCTGGATGCTATCAGCCCTGCTGTACAGCAGCTCCGTGAGGCATCCAGGCCTGAACCACCAGTCTTCTGAAGTCCTGCTACAGCACACACAGCTACTGAACTATTGAGCCCCACTACGTCAATGTAAATGTCACTTTAACTTGCACTTTCACACAGCGTTCACTTAAACACCCTCAAACAAATGCTCGTAAAAGTATTTGTTTTTGCAGTCTTTCTACTAATATGTTACATTTATTAAGGTGTATATATTATTTGTTATCTTTTTCTTTTTAGTTGTTCTTCTTTCTTTCCAGTCACACTGTTAATTTAGGTTAAAGAATGTGATGTATGATTTGCTCGAGAAGGCTTAAAGCAAACCCGTTGGGTGTGGGTATGTGTGCTTTAGAGAGTCTCTCTCATGCCTGATAGCTGCTTCGTTCTGTACACACAGGTGTGTGTATCTCTGTTTTTTCAGTCATTGCTTCCTGTTGTAGAAAACTGCCATCTAACAAACTGTGACATCGCTTCATTTATTTATTTTCCAATGTCTATTCATTTACTAATTGGTTATCATTACACTGCCCTGCACTTACCAACTATTGCACTGTGAATCGCTTGAAGGGTAAATTAATTATGCAATTTTCCATTTTGCTGTTTTATCCTCATGGCTTGTGTGTAATTCCTCAAATAAAGTCCCTTCAGTTACAAGAATGACTTCCAAATATGTAGCCAAAATGTTCCTTGTGGACCTGGTCCCATGTGAGTGTTCTGGTAACAGGCCTGGCCTGAAACTACACTTTGCCATTTGCCCATAATGTGGTTATAATGATCTAGATGCAGGCTGCTAGGAAAGGTTGACAGTTAATTTTAAAGTCCAACTTCCTGATTTCTCAGATGAAGAAATTGCCATTGCAAGCATTGCCTAATAAGCAGGGTTACATTGCTGCTCACTAACTGTTATAACATGGCGCCAATACTTGTTAACCAGTTAACCATGTATGTGCTAAAACACATGCTACATATTACAAAATAAGGAAAAATCAAGGTGTGCAATGTGTGAAAAAACACTGTGTAAAGTAAAAACTTACTGTGTAGTATAAAACACAATGTAACATTTTGAACACCAATATGAAAACAATATTCATGCAAAGGTCTTAAACTGAAACAATTGATCCAACTTTTAGAAATGCTTGTCCTCAATTTATATTTGTATAGAGGTTTGCAACAGAAGCTTACATTTCCATAACATATATAAGATATTTTAATGTTATGAGAATATCTTTATATGATTGCCAAAATCAAGTTAATGGCAGTTGGAATAGTGTGCAACATGTGTTACTGGTGAGTACATTATGAATACACATATACAAAGGAAAAGTGACCATTTAGGTCTCACTTTATTGTGAGTTTTGCCTCCCACAGTTACCTGTGTGATATATTTTCAATAATCACAACCAGCCATTTCCAGTAATGCATGTTAAACAGATTTTGTAAAAACTATTACCATGTTTGATTTTAATGCTTTTTAGTGCTTTGTTTATGAAATATACAAAGCATAGGCATTTTTTCACATAATATGAAAATACTCACTGAAATGGAGTAGACAAGCGCAGCGATGCCCAGAGGGAGGCAGCAGCAGATCATGGTGAAAATGGAGTATGCCAGGTAATCTGGAAAGGGATTGGCAAGTGGGGTCCGGGTCACATATACCGTAGGCTGGACCATGACAGTGGATTGCTGCCCAACAGGGATTTGACCCTGTGGATAAGGCTGGCCATAGGCGCCTGGTGGTGAAATCCCAGGACCAGGTGGGTAGTAGCCTCCTTGGTACAAAGGACCTGGAGGAGGATAAAGTTGAGGATTGTCTTGATAAGGTGGTGGCTGAATTCCTGATTTTTCGTCTGAGCTCCAGGCACCAGGTTGCTTGCTGGCATCCATCTTTTATCTTGAAATTCTGACTGGGCTGATCTGACTATCTCAAATTCTTCTCAAAACCTTTAAGAGAGCAGTCTCCCAGTACTCTGATTTCTTGCTTTCCCCCTACACAACTGCGCACAAAGAGCTGGGCGGGCTTACAGGAAAAGCCTGGGAGTGGTAGATATCAGATGACCATTATGGGTTAAAACAAGATGTCCGTGCCTGGCACGGCTCGAAATTGGGACACAAGTGCTCTCTTGTGGTGAAACACAGTCAGTGTACGTCAGGCTACTGCGACCTTCAACTGCTGACGCACTGGAATTTTTAAACATTTTGTGACCTGCCATGCTACAAAAATAACAAGTGTACACAGCACTCTCATTTTACATTCACACTGTGCCCCATGGTATATTTGGCTGATGTGGTACTGATTCACCAGCTAAGAAGTGGCTGAAGTTGTCAAGGGGTTCAACTCACTTTGGGTCAGTGACCTTTCCTGCTTATGCCTCCCTTGGCAGAGCACCTTTATGTTCTGTGTAAAACACCCATGCTGACAATGATTTGTTTAGTTCACGGACTTCTAATGTAGAAGGAGTGGGCAGATAAAAACAAATGTGAAAAACTGGAACTGTGAGGGAACTTGTGAAATACATAATCTTACACAGTGTTGTTCTTCTCAAGAAGAAACAAAAAAATGACCAGTGCAGGAAAGACACACACACGCAATCCATCAAAACCCCCAATTATATTTCGGTGATGATTCTTGGGAAGTTGACATGGATGATGTTGAAATCAGTGTTAATATTATACTGTGGTAAAATAGCACATCATGTGATTTTATTAGGGAAAGAAATGTGTAGACTTGTAGACTTTGTTCTCATCCATTTCTTATTGCTTTAGTAAACGTAAGTGGCACACGGAACCTATGATTGTCACAGTAATGCATTCATAAGATAAACTATGGAGACTAAGAAGGAGGCCATTTTGAAGAATTCAATGCAAGACATATTTAACATTTGTTTGTAGCAGAAGAAAGAATGAATCTTTTCATTCTTCATCGTTTGATGAATCTTTTTCTTATTTGCCATTGCTAAATATGATGGTGGTCATTGCTTTTATTTACATCGGTTTCTTTCATTGTTTGTAGCCCACATACAATGGGTGGTAGTAGTCTAGTGGGTAACACACTCGCCTATGAACCAGAAGACCCCACTTACTACCATTGTGTCCCTGAGCAAGACACTTAACCCTAAGTTGCTCCAGGGGGGGACTGTCCCTGTAACTACTGATTGTAAGTCGCTCTGGATAAGGGCATCTGATAAATGCTCTAAATATAAATGTAAATGTATTGTTTAACCTACAAAGCTACTGTGATGGCCGCCCTGCTGGCATTCAGTCTTGCAAACGGTGGTAGCCAATAAACACTCAAGATTTGATTTAGATCAACACATTATATTTAGATTTGATTTAGATTCACACATTATATTTAGATTTGATTTAGATTCACACATTATATTTATTTTCTGAAATAATCAATATAGTTTCATTTAAATCATCTATATTTCCATCTACATGGGGTAGTAGTGGCCTAGAGGACAAGGAAGTAGATGCGTAATCGGAAGGTTGAGGGTTCAAATCCTGATCCGCAAAGGTGCCACTGAGGTGCCACTGAGCAGAGCACCGTCCCCACACACTGCTCCCCGGGCGCCTGTCATGGCTGCCCACTGCTCACCAAGGGTGATGGTTAAAAGCAGAGAACACATTCCGATGTGTCAACGTGTGCTGTGCTGCAGTGTATCACAATGACAATCACATCACTTTCACTTCACTTTATATGTACAGATAATATCTGGAAATAAGACAGTGTATTATGAGCAATTATGTGTGTGCAATAATTTTTCTCAAATTACAATCATTTTAAGCTGCTCATACAATACTTCAACATTTAGGATCTGGCAACACTGGATTGGGAGGTCTTTTCATGTAAGGTCAGATTTGGGTTATTTAAGTGGGTTTGTGTTAATCAGTTTGGCCCGTTGTGAAATGTTCCTCTACATTATTTGAGATGAGTTTGTATGAGATTTCTTGAGTCTTGTTGAACTCTATGGGTGGTAGTAGCATAGTGGGTAACACACTCGCCCATGAACCAGAAGACCCGGGTTCGAATCCCACTTACTACCATTGTGTCCCTGAGCAAGACACTTAACCCTAAATTGCTCCAGGGAGACTGTCCCTGTAATACTGATTGTAAGTCGCTCTGGATAAGGGCGTCTGATAAATGCTGTAAATGTAACTCTTTTAAAGATTTGGTTATGATTTAGTACTTTTTGCCCCGAGTAGGCCAGAAAAAGGACACAAAATGAACAAACTCCAAACAACCCAAAGGCACATGACATAAGGCCAGGAACAATGAGCTCAGGTAAGACCCTCCCCTCTACCTCCACTACAGCAAGCCAAAAAGGCCAATAATCTACAGGTTCACAACGCAATTTTTAAGTAGCGCTTTAGTCAACTGAAGTAGTCTACTTTAGTCTACTGTAGCCATGAGAGTAAGCTCCAGTCAGAGTGCAGCGCACACGCCGGTATTTGAGTGAAAATTCAAAACCTGACTGCTTGAGGAGTAAATAATAGTTTGTGTTACATCATGCATTTATTGGCTGTAAAGGCACATGAGGCATAAACAAGCCAAGAAGGCCATCAGTGCAGACAGATGAAGACTGTGTTGTGCTAATGAAATTACTTTAATAACATTAATTTTATTAATGTATTGTATTGTATGAAATGTTTGGAATTATTGCTTGTACAGAGGGTAAAATTATTGTACAAATACAATACTTATCATACGTCTGGCAACACTGACGCCACCTATAATCTCACAATTATATAAGTCAATAAACAAAGCTCATTAACCTTTTGAACCCAGGTCGCCTGAGTTTTACCTGGAATAGTGTCATAAAACCTGCTGTACCTTCGTCCTTTTTTTCAGGACTTCTTCTTTCAATATTTAGTAGTTCTTTTGCTTTGTCATATGCTAAAAATGTTATAAAAGAAAACTTTTTTTACTAAATAATGCAGTCAGAATGCACAAGAATAAAATCTGCACATGAATAAAAATTAACAAGCATTTGACATCTGGCCATGTAGTTATTTCAGTCTCATTCACTCACTTTCTCTTCCCGGGAGACTTCTGCATATCGTACGGCCATGTTGAAATTTGATAAATATAACAATGGTCATAGAAATGATTGTATGTCTGTTCCTCCAAGAGCATCTGGCTGTATACATGCTTGTTTGATATTTTTTTCGTATTCCTCCTGGGGCGTCACGGAGGTGTTGTTGTGTGTTACAACACTGTTCTGAGTGATGCGTTTTTGGCTGCAATGGATTGTGGGTATGCAGAAGGTATGCATTGCTAATTTATTTGGGCACAGCAAACATAACATTGAGAACAACTATACGTATAGGAGAAGAAGTACAGAAGTGACAGATAAGGAAATGATGGCAATGCCAATTCCAAGAGCAGCATGGTTTAGCTTCACTGCTGTTTGTGAGTTCCTCTGGGCCAGAATAAGATTCCCTTGATTATTAGCTTCACGGGTCTGAAAAAAAGTAAAGATTTTAGTTTGTCTGGATATAAAACATTGGTGTGAACAGAATTTATTGCAACTGCAATAATCTTGGATTGCTTGTGTTGTCTCTGCCCCCTGACTCACTACCATGATTTGTGTACCTTATCAGTGTTCTGTACTGATTCAATACCTTGAATTGCCAGCTACCGTTGTACCTTGTACTTTGTTTGTTAATATAATGTGCAATTGATGTGTGTTTATTATAGATAACAACAACTTTATAATGTAATTGTAATCTATTTCCCATATTTAATGATTTATGGTGAGCAATGGTGAGAAGTGCAAAAAAGTATTAGGAAACATGAGAGTTGCTATCGTGACTAGAATGATGCTAGAGAACATGGTCTGACCCAACAGAGAATATCCTGAACGTTTCATAATAAAATGCTTTTCTAGCTAAGCAATGAACTATTTATAAGGGAATTACGCTACATGTTATATTTGGCCCCCACAGTTCAATAGGCTTTACAGCACTATAAAGTAAGATATATGGCAGGAATGGTGTGAAATGCAGAGTTTGAATAAAGTGTCTGCTTAATAATTAAATAAGGGCCAAGCATCATTCCATTACTAATTTTGAATTACAGATGTAATTTTAGATGTGATTATATTTGTCATAGTTATCATGGTTCTAAAGCAAACTCCTGTCATACAGTGGGGTGGCATAGCTCATCATGACATTCATCTTGTCTGTGCAAAAACTACATTCACTGAAGACTCTGGTGTGTGTTAAATGAACTTCAGAATAATTCTACTTTTGGTTTAGCCTGAAATTATAGCATTAGAAGTACATATAACATATATTGAAACCACAGTAAAACTGGTGGAGACTTATACTCACAGAGATGGAAAAGACAAGAGCAGCAATGCCCACCGGCAGGCAGCAGCACAACATGGTAAAAATTGAATATCCCAGGTAATCCGGCACTGGATTGACAAGGGGTGTCTGGACCACATGAATCACTGGCTGCGTCATGACATGAGGCTGTTGCTCCTGAGCATACGGCGGACCATAGCCACTTGGTAAGGAACTCCCTGGACCTGGTTGATAGTAGGCTTGTTGGTTAGGAAAGCCCATGTGAGGATGATAATATCCAGCATTTGGATTCTGTTGGATGCCACTGTAAGGTGGAAGTGGAGCTTCAGCCACTGTAGCCTTGTCATGTGCTTGCGACTGTTCCTCCATTGCGTTCCTCCAGGCTGTGAGGTCCTGCCGTGGCTGTCCTCCCAAGATATGGGTCCACCAGTTCTTCACAGTTTATTCTCTTTTGCTGTCCCCTCCTACTTCAATTACAGGATACTGACTTCATAAAATTGCAACACTGCCTGTTTGACAGAAGTAATCAAGGATGATTGGAAGGATAACCTGGGGTTTGTGACGTGACTAGTGAAATGTCCCATCTGTAATCGCTTCATACTATATAATGGGCGAAGGTCACTCAAGTTAGCTACTTTCAGACCTATATTTTTAGTGTACATTGTCTACACCATGATAATATAATATATTGTAAAAGTAATTACTACTCAAGCATCTAAAAAGTAATAGTATTAATACATATGGTAATATTACAGTTTTTTATTGACATATCATATTAATTTCACTTCTGTGACTTTTACAATTTGAGTGTGAGGATTCCGTTTACAAATCATACAGAGTATACAGAGATCTGAGAAGAAGAGAAACATTTCTCCCATATTTACAGGGGACCAAAATGATTGTTCATAATTCTAAAAACGAGACATTTTTTTGTTTACGCCACAATATGGCAACTTTTCACAAAGTTACATTTTGAATAAATTAGTCATTCTAAAGATCAGCATGGGCTCCAAATGTTTTCAAATTGAACATCCTTTTAACCCCTCCTTAGGAATTAACCTTATTGTTAAAGTCAGCTAGGTGATTGAGAACCTTTTCTTCTGTTTTACATTCAGGTGCATAAGGGCCAGTCATATCTTTTTGCCATTCTGACTGAGCGCCCTGCACGACCATCCCTGCTGTCAACACACCGCCTAACCCACCACAGACATGCACCTTGTCAGGGTTGACTGCACCTGGGGACTCACCTTTGCCCAATCAGGGCGCTGTTATAAGGCGCTGTGGTTCCGCCCTTCGGCGGCTCCGACATTTTTGTGAAGTCTTTGTGGACTTTGCAACTGTTCAGTTTGGTGATGTTTTGAGTTCTGGCAATCGCCACATGGTTTACTCCCATTCCCTGTGTGACACTTTTTTTTGTTAGTCTTCAGCACGGCTGCTTGCCCGCCGCCGGGCCTCCAAGGGGGCTGAGACGATGGTGAGGAAGACCACCCGGAAGTGGAAGAAGATGGGGTCAACAGGAGGCATAAAAGAAGGGCTGCTTTCTTGTACCCTGCCTTTTCCCTTTAGCTACGCTCACCCATTAATTTCTTTAATCTTCTTTTTGACATCTGCCTGTTTTTTTCATTGCTGATTTTTGGATTCCCTCTTTTGAAACCGTGAACAAATGTTGCCAAACCCTGTCCCTTCCTGACATCCACAGACATTGACAAAGCCTGCAGCTTCAGTGTCTTCTTGTTCCCACTCAGCCAAACTCTCCCCGTCCCCAATCTCCAGCACACCCACGTCCCGTCTCTCCTGCAATCCAAACATCCCCATCTCCAACCTGCGCCACCTCCGGCATCCCGCTCCAGGCCCTCCGTGCCACTCCCTCATCTCCCTGCGCTTCCTCATGCTTCCCCATGTCTGCACATGCGCCCCGGGACTCCGACGATGACAAACTTGTATTCGTGTGCCAACCCAAGAATGCAATAGCTGACCAAACCACATGTTTAGCCCCAAAGTTCTGCATGTGTATTAACCCATTAGTTCACGGCTTTCAGTCCTACAGCTTTCTTCTCTCCAGCACAATCAGAAATAACAGGAGTCAATTTCTGATCCCTAAGGTACAATCAACAAGTATGCATCCCCTATGGCTAATTATGGGGCACAACTGCATGGCACCATTCCCAGTGGAGTTTGCCCATATATAATTAAGCACACACTCTACCCAGGGAGTGAATCTGCAGGCAATTGTGCTTTGCTACTCATGGTCACAGCATTTTAGCAGTTTTATTTATGCCATGGAGATGTCTGGTCCACAACCCCCATGAGTCGAGTTGTAGTGGATTCAGGACACCAAACATGGACACCAAGACATTTTTTCGTTATTGCTATAATTCTAACTTGGCAGTTCCGATAATGATACAAAAGTGATGTGCTTTGTCTGCCACAATCTGTCATTTGGGCATTATTACTGTCAATTTTGTGATGTGAAATGAAACAGAATAAATCTGCTTTGACAAAATATATATTGTTATCATTATTATTAGAAATAATAAAACATTGATAATAATCGGTTTCAATGGTGTTTGTGCTTTAAGATCTAATTCCACAGTATCATTCCAGCATTTGTGCAGAATGTGCAGCATTTGTGTTGATGTGCGCTAACAAACAGTGGAAACACAACACTGGTGAAATCCTGTTCTGTGAAAGCTGCTCCGTGGCGACACCCAGTGGAACATGGACATAAATTCTTAATAAAATAAAAGTCTAAAATAAAATCAGTATTTGAACCAATGACAATACTGCTGTTTTATGATGCTGCTATTTTAAATATTACTGCTTTAGCTGTGTTTGCACATGAATTAATGCTGCTACTATTTGTTATGTTTGCACAAGCCAAGTAATTTTTTGCACACCAAAAACAGTTGCCTTTGTTTTGTCACCTGCGTTATCGGCTGGCCCGTCTTGCATTTTTGCAACTCTTATTTGTGTCTTTTGCTCTCTGTATAGTCTTGGCAGCACTTATTTTGTATAGTGTTTAGTTTTGCACCATAATTTTTTATGTCCTTGCTTGTTTCACTACCAATGTGCTGATATGACAAGGGTTATAGCTCAGTGGTAGAGCATTTGACTGCAGATCAAGAGGTCCCAGGTTCAAATCCAGGTGCCCCCTGTAATAGTGCATTCATTCTAGGGTGCTAGTGGTTAACACACTTGCCTATGAACCAGGAGACCCAGGAGACTGTCCCTGTAGCTAGTCGCTCTGAATAAGGGCATCTGATAAATGCTGTAAATGTAAATGTAACTGTAAAACCCTGCCTGAATTGAGTTGTTCAGCTCCAGACTCCAGTATGCAGCAAATCAAATCTTTCCAGAACCTGTATTAGACAAACCTGGTAACATGTTTTTATATCTTTAAAGTCTTTGCTGCTGACCACACAGACTAACCAACACACACATCCAATATACCATAGTGTTTTTTTCTTATGTGCAATATGTGTGTATATATCCACTCTGTACACTTATTTCTATATGCATATGCAAAATTTGTTTTTTAAGTACACCAATACATACATCATATTGTTATTTTAGCTTACTTTGAATTTTTTTATTCTATTCTTTTCATCTGCTGTCCACTTTCTGTTATAAATTTCTATAAATTTCCCACTTGTGGGACTAACAAAAGATTATTATTTTATCTTAGTATCGTATCTTATATGAGGGCATTTGTCAAGTAGCAGCTTTTTGCATTGCATCAAATAAAATACGTAAACCTTCCGGAGTTAAAATTAACACCTGACTCATTGACACCTCCCTCTTCACATCCTTGGTGATGCACCGGAGTGTATGAACGTTCCAGGAGAGGCTACATAACAAAGGACCTCACACAATCTCCTAAAACCTCTCACTTGTTGGAACCAACAATGACATTATCCCACTGTGAGGGAAAATGTCATTATTAGATGTAAATTTTTAAAAGTCTGTGTACAATAAAGTACTTCATTTTACAGTGTAAAACACGTTCACAATCTGTGTAGAAAGGCCATGCCAGGAACTCTCTCCTCAGAAGGACAACAGACAGGGTGGCGCGGTCTAGGCAGAAGTCAGATTAAGAAATATGTGTGTGTGAATGTGTGTGTGTGTGTGTGAGAGAGAGAGAGAGAGAGAGAGAGAGAGAGAGACCCTGCAGGAGAAATAAAATTACCACTGAAAGGCAGCATTTGGTGTGCTGGGCACTCTCTGGACTTGAGTGGTTTGCTATTGCTTTAATACAGTGGGGCAAAAAAGTATTTAGTCAGCCACCAATTGTGCAAGTTCTCCCACTTAAAAAGATGAGAGAGGCCTGTAATTTTCATCATAGGTATACCTCAACTATGAGAGACAAAATGAGAAAAAAAATCCAGAAAATCATATCCTCTGATTTTTAAAGAATTATTTGCAAATTATGGTGGAAAATTAGTATTTGGTCACTAACAAACAAGCAAGATTTCTGACTCTCACAGACCTATAACTTGTTCTGTAAAAGGCTCCTCTATCCTGCACTCATTACCTGTATTAATGGCACCTGTTTGAACTCATTATCAGTATAAAAGTCACTCGTCCACAACCTCAAACAGTCACACTCCAAACTCCACTATGGCCAAGACCAAAGAGCTGTGTAAGGACACCAGAAACAAACTTGTAGACATGCACAAGGCTGGGAAGACTCAATCTGCAATAGGTACGCAGCTTGGTGTGAAGAAATCAACTGTGGGAGCAATTATTAGAAAATGGAAGACATACAAGACCACTGTTAATCTCCCTCGATCTGGGGCTCCACCCAAGATCTCACCCTGTAGGGTCAAAATGATTACAAGAACGGTGATCAAAAATCCCAGATGCTAGAGAGCATCTGGATGATCCAGAAGAGGATTGTGAGAATGTCATATGGTCAGATGAAACCAAAATAGAACTTTTTGGTAAAAACTCAGCTTAAAGGAAAGAATCATGAGATTTTGAGTGAAAACCTCCTTCCATCATCAAGGGCATTGAAGATGAAACGTGGCCGGGTCTTTCAGCATGACAATGATCCCAAACACACCGCCCGGGCAACGAAGGAGTGGCTTTGTAAGAAGCATTTCATGGTTCTGGAGTGGCCTAACCAGTCTCCAGCTCTCAACCCCATAGAAAATGAAAGTCCGTGTTACCCAGCGACCGCCCCAAAACATCACTGCTCTAGAGGAGATCTGCATGGAAGAATGGGCCAAAATACCAGAGGATGTGATTTTCAATTTTTTGTTTTTCTCATTTTGTCTCTCATAGTTGAGGTATACCTATGATGAAAATTACAGGCCTCTCTCATCTTTTTAAGTGGGAGAACTTGCACAATTGGTGGCTGACTAAATACTTTTTTGCCCCACTGTAATTCTACTAATAAACCACAAAGACAAACCAGAGTCCTTTGAAGGCTGCTTGGCAGACCTAAAAAACTTTGGACACTATCCAGCCTAAGAGAGTCATAACTCTGAGCAGCATCATTAGAAACTGAACACACCAAGGCCTATAAACAATTTCCATTTTGTCTGGAAAAAAGCTGGCCAATGTTCTGAATATAAGCAAACGTTTCAATTGTCACACTTTCGAAACACCTTAATTCAAATCCTCAGCGTTGCTGCTTATAGAGACTTGGGGAATCATTCAGGAAGGGTGTTCATTCCTGAGGAAGTCCTGAATTCCTGAATTCCCGTGTTCTTTTGTTTGACAGAAAGAGTTGTCCATGCTGCTGTGCAGGTCGCTTTGGTTTAATAGAGTTTAATCCATTTTCATGTTTAAATGTATTAAATGTAATCAATCATGTGTTATTATGGTCTTTCAGCCTATCTATCTGAAATACAAAACTGCAGAGAACAAACAGAGAAACTGTTCATGGTGGACTTTGGTCATCTGTGTATAGTTTATCTTCAGATTACACGTGGATAACATTGAAACACCCAAACACAGCTTACTAGGCTGTGCAAAATGTGTGAATATATTTTTATTCTATGTTAACTTGTATTCTATGTAACCATCAATGACCTAAAATATATTACAGTTTAATTGCTCTTATACTTGCTTCAGTCAACAGTTAGATGTTAGGATAGCTGTGACAGAATACTCCTCGGGGCATTGTTCTGCCTTTGTAATAAACACATAAACAACACTGAAATGAAAGAACAAGTGAATTCACACAGAGTGTCTCCAAATGAATGCTGCATACTTGCCTTGAACAATATATTCTCCATCTAAAGCTAGTTGTGAGCACAAGCTGAACAGGTACATATGAGTATAGAAATACCACACTTTTGTGCAAGTGTCTCTTCCCTTTGGGTGAGAAATAAAAAAACACCCTCTTCAAGAAAAAAAAAAACAGGATGACATTCTTCTGAATGTGAGCAGTCCTAATCTGCTCTTAGCATTCACTGGCCCGGGCTGTTGAAACACAAAAACAACGTAGATAAACTTCAGATAAACCTCTCAGTGTAAAACGGTTTCTGGACAAAAACGATGTTTTTTTTTTTTTCTTCATGTACAAACGACTGCTAAAGAAAATTCCACTATTGCAATGATCTTAGCCATCCATTAAAAAGTTTTTTTTTTTATAAACTATGAGAAGCAGTTATCACAAATGTTGTCACTGTGTCGCTATCTAATCTTCAGTAAAAAACTAGATTAAATAGATTTATATGTATATTTATCCTAACATAAACCACACCAATACACAGACCTGTGTCATTGAGCTGGTTAGCTGCAGTGCTTCCTGTCCTCCTCCTGTGGAACAGTGACAGTGTGAATTACGAATTAAGAATCATAATTAGGTAGAACATCACCAAGGCCATTATGATCCTTTACCTCTTTTTGTCCTGCTTGAACTTGCATCTGCAGTGTCCACCTGTGAAGGGAAATGAGGCTTAATATCAATAACTGTGTTGTTACATAAAACACAAACTTGTGTGTGTGTGTTAATAGAATTCATTTAGATGTATGCTTCATTCATGCTCAATTTGGAAAGCTCTGTAGTCTTGATTGTGCATGATAAAACTCACTAAGGAGAATAGTGATGCCTATTAAGCACAAAACTGCTGCCAAGATTAGACCCCCCACGCGAAGCCTGTGGTAATCTGTAGTTCAGGGGAAACAGAAATGAAGAGCAAAAAACTTGCAGACAAATTATGTGGTATTAAAATAACCAGTGAGAAAAAACTCTAAACTTACCAAATGTAAAAGGGTCATCTTCTGCTAATGAAATAACAGTGGAGAAACAAATAATGAACTGTAAATTCCCAATATCTATATAATTACCTATTTATATTTTAAATCAGGTAACTGTATATTGAATTAAAATAAATATATTTAAATCCAGACCTTGTTCCTGACCCTCGGCCAACACAAGGGAAATAACTGCAGAGAAAATATTAATTATATAACATTTACATGGAATTACATGCATTTACACCACACAAGATGACTTTAATTATATTATATACTGTATGATGATAATTGTGTTTGGGGTGGGCAAATAAAGAAACTCACAAGTGAAAAAGATGATCGTGAACAACTTGGTCATCTTTATAAAGGGGGTACCTGTGTAAAGAAATTGTGAATACTGTGAACACTGTAAAACCAAAAATGAAAAAAAAAAAAAATACAAAAAAACTGTACACATCACATTTATTTCAATTTGTTCTTCTACATAAATTACATACTGTGTGCACTCCGAATACGTGTAGAGCTTAAAATAACATGGGCCAACATTTGCTGATCAACAGGAGAAACACATAAAATGTCCCCCAGTCTTCATTATTTGATTATACTCCAAGGCAGAGAGCAAATTGCAGCTCCAGAAAACCGGCTTGTACCAGTTCCGCTGTGTCAACAACGTCCTGCAACTTCTGGCTTGTCCCCTGAGTCTGATACCAGATCTAACCTAAATGTAGAAAATGGCTTCCTGCTACCAAAATGGTGCCATACAAATGCAATTATGCTGCATGGTAAGAATCGGAGATGATGCTCTAAAAGGTCCCGGCCTCGAAGGATGACATGACAACGTGCATTTTAGAATTGTGTCCAGGCCTTCTATTCCTCAGAAACCAAACCAGAAGATGGTCTATCATTGCTATTGCATTATGAAGTGTTTAGAACAGAAAACATTTATGTGGAGCCCTAGGATGAACACGGACGGAATTGCGAAATCCAACAAATAACAAGGAATCGTTTGGTAGTAGACTAGTGGGTAACACACTCGCCTATGAACCAGAAGACCCAGGTTCAAATCCCACTTACTACCATTGTGTCCCTGAGCAAGACACTTAAACCTGAGTTGCTCCAGGGGGGGACTGTCCCCTGTAACTACTGATTGTAAGTCGCTCTGGATAAGGGTGTCTGATAAATGCTGTAAATGTAATCGGCTGTAAAATGAGTTGTGTATAATTGCCGTTTCTGGCCACTGCAGCACACCACAGGTATTTCCGGTGGAGGCGGGACTTTCGATAATGGCTAAGAGGCTGTAAGTGGCGAATCCGGAGCACTTGCTTTGTACGCAACATTTAGGCTTGGCTCGTTGGAACACCGGCGTCCTCAGAAAATTACGGAAATAAACTTATAAATAAGTTTAGAGTGGAACAATACCCAAACCATTTTTTTATGAATAGGAAGAACAACTCTTTTGCGAGGGCATATGGGACGGTCAATAAGTCGTATCAGAAACAGAGAAAAGAAGAAAACTAGCGCCAGCCAGTCATGCAACATATCAGCTGATTCAAAATGTGGTTTTATTATCATGGTTCCAGTTCATAATGCAAGTGGGCGCAACTTTTTTTGTATTCCAGGTCTCCCAAAAGCTTATTTATTTTATACGTTCTTTTTATCTTGAGGACAAACGTGAAGCACTTTTATTTTACAAAAGGAAGAATGTGTAATATCGTGAAATAGTTCTCTGCATGAAATCCACATATTATTTATATGTGAATGCTTTACAAAAGCAAAGAGCAAATGCCCAAGCACTTTGTTGAACAGTGATCATAAGTGATTTGTTATATTTCAGGTAGTTTTTAGGTGAATAAACGGAAAACATGGAATTCAGAAGAATTAAAATGGAAAAAAAAAAACAGAATTCAGGAAAAAAAAATTATTTTTGTAACGTTTTTTGTACCGTTTGTGGAAGAATGCATGACACCCCGATTGGGACACAACAGGCTCGCTGAGCTCAGGTGAACTTCTAATATTTAACTGCTTTGATCACAACATGCCCAGCCGGGTCTCGCTGAGAAAGCAGCTAATTTAAGAGCTTTTTGGAAGGTCTTTGGGAGATTTTACAAATCCCCCTGTGTCTCATGGTCGTCTGTCGAGACTGTGATAAAACGGTGCTCTCGGTCGAGCAAACACACACCCTGCACAGCAAACAAAGAGAGCAGCGGTCCACTAAAAAGGGAGAAAACCCCTCTGGAATCAGTGCTACACGCTGTACACCGAAACCCTGCAGCTCCTGACCCTCCTGCTCCCAAGCAACCCTGTCAGCTTGGAGAGTCTCCCAGAAATGCTGTGGGCCCCCAAAACTGACATTTAACTCTCTGGTCTGGTACAAAGCAACTTTTTTTTTTTTTTTAAAGCGGCATCGTATTACACTAGGGCGGAGCCGGCATGGATATTCTCAACTGCCTAACAATGCCTGACAGTTACACCCACAGCGCACACTCACACCCTCGCACCCTCCCTCCCCCTAACAGGCGGCCCTACCCGGCGGGCTGTGCGCCGGTGATAATGAGCGTCTTGTACTCCACACTGGACACATTCATCTGCGTGTGCGTCTGCCCGCGGCACAGACTCCGTTCGCCATTTCAGCGGCGCCCTCTGTGCTCCGTGGCAGGATTTCACTCCTTAACTCGGTCCAGATGATGCCCCTTCCCTGCGCTTCCTTGTTCTGTCGCTCTGCAGCCCCCTCCCTCCCGAAGCCTCGGTCATCTGGATCAGTGATCCTAGCAGGCTACAGAATGCCTGTTAAGACCTACTGTCCAACCCTTGTGAACGTTTATATTTCACTGCAGAGACGAGGAAAAGAAGTCCTCTTAATGCACATGGCCTGCTGAGACGCACGCAACTGATTTATCTCAGCAACATACAGGAATCCGTTCATGTGATACGGATTTGATTACTATTCATAAATAGCTCTTCAAGAACTCAACCAAGACTATAAGGCTCTTTCTTTTGTCTTCAGATGTTCAGCCGGGACAGTCTGGGTGGTCCATACATGGGTCGACAGCCAGCTTCGCCTCTGCTTCCTTCACCTTCTTACTGTATTCCAGGTCAAACTGTGCACAAAGAACCCGGCCCATGAGCACAGGAATCTAGCGCTGCTAAATCGGGAACAAACCACCACCACTTATAACAGGCAGTGCACTTTGAAGTATAAAAGGAATGTAACACACGCGCTCACACACACACCGTGCCCTTCCGAGACCCCCACTCATACGATTCGGACTCTGGATGAAAAGGACAGTACGCCAGAGGGGCGTGGTGCATCATGTGAGTTCGACGCCCGCGCCGGGTGATAAAAAAAGAGAGGTGGCCCCGTACTGCCGGCCCACATCGGGTCTCCCTGAAGCAAACCAGCTGTTCCTCGGCCCGGCCCGGCTCCAGAGATTCCGGCGGAACGCGGCGGGACTGATTTGCCTCGTGGCAGAGAGGGAATGTAACGTGTTATTTCCATGACTCACTCTTCCCTCACAATCCTTCCCCGCTGCTGCTTAAAGACCAAGTGCCTCTTTTTCTGGACGTAGCGCTTGGGCCTTCCTGCTCAGTACGACGCACGACAATGGCATGGTTGCATTTCACTGGCACGAATCAACCAGTGAATCGTCATTATTATGAAAAGCATAAGAACCGTACATATCCGAAACCATTTCATATTATGCTCAGGAATCAAGATTTTTTTTTTTCAAATCAGGAATTAACAGAGAACATGCATACAGTTTAGAGCAGTGTGTAAGCAAATCACACTTGTTGAACAGTTAGTGCTTGTTCATTTAAACCATCTTTTTTGTTGCCTATAGTGTAGTAAGCGTTAATACTTTTCTCAGATTTTTACATCCTGGTCATGGTTTAGCCGCTAAAGTAATTACAGGCCTGTTTTTAATATAATAACTGAGAAAGCAGATGGAAATGAGCTCGGAAGAAGAGCTGCGAGACACAGATTAGACCTTATCCATCCGCACAAGGAAAACCGTCACGTAAGTCTTCTCGTCAAAACGACCGAATTATCAACCCTTCCCAACGCGTACGGTCAACAGTGAAACGCTTAACAAACCCCCACCCACCCCCCCAAAAAAAAGTCCCGGTTTCTGTGCGAGCGTGAAAACCACAAGTTGCATCCGTGCGGGTTCGAACTCACCTCCGCCGCGCTGCGAGTGAAGCGACGCGTCGCGTGTCGGCGCGTTCACGCGGGCGGCGCCGTGACGCGCGCGACAGGTTTAAGTGTGGGCGGGGCCTCGAGGGGCCTCCAGTCCGCCGGGCACGCTGGGAATGCGGGTACTTCACCTGTTGCTGCGATTTCAGCGACGTCCAAAACGTAAAAAAAAAAAAAAAAAAGAAGAAAAACAAACGCAAAGTTGGTGCTTTTTGCACGACAGCACGCGTGTGTAACGATGTTCGACTCGCGTAGGTTTCGGTTCTGAAGCGAAGGAGAGGGCTTCTCACATCGACACACGGTGCAGTCTGGCCTTTATTTTCTGTTCATTCTCAAGGCTACATCTTTAATGAAGAGCATGGGTGGCGTAGTCTGCGATTATGACTAATAAAAAAAAAAAAAAAAGGAAAAGGACGATCGTGACAGAGTTCCTCCAGCATCTTCACCACGGCGGACAACAAACAGGGTGATGTAATCCTCACGAGGTTCTCAGATCTCACTTGGACTGTCCGCATCTTTGCTGCAGGTAAAAAAGGGAAGGGAAATCACATGTGTTCACATTATTCGTATGTCTTTTTCTTCCTTATGAACATACCCTGCCTCACTACGACTTGCCCTTTTCATTCAACAACAAACAAAGTGACAACAACAAAGTGAAGTGATTGTCACAAGTGATACACAGCAGCACAGCACACGATGCACACAGTGAAATTTGCCCTCTGCATTTAACCCATCACCCTGAGTGAGCAGTGGCTAGCCATGACAGGCGCCCGGGGAGCAGTGTGTGGGGGGGATGGTAGTAGCCTAGTGGGTAACACACTCCAGGGGGGACTGTCCCCTGTAACTACTGGTTGTAAGTCGCTCTGGATAAGGGCGTCTGATAAATGCTGTAAATGTAAATGTAAATGGGATGGTGCTTTGGCATATACAGTTATTGAGGAGTGCACGGAACACAGTGTTTTAATGTTGGAATACAATGTATGTCCACAAACTGAAGGGGACGGTGCAGTGTCGCCTACCTGCTCTTTGCCTTGCACTTGTTCCCTGCGAGCAGAAATGTCAACTGTTAATTACATTCCTGGGGTTGGAAAGAATTACACAAATTGCTGGCGCAATGGAGAGCGAGGAACCTCGGCCAGTGTACCGGCACTGACATGTGAGGATCGGAGGGGGCTTACACGAAAGTATCACGACTGCTCCAGCCACAAGCAGGGCAGTTATGATTAGGCCTCCAATTCGTAGTCTTTCATAGTCTGAGAAGAGACAGAATTAAATATTTCAACACAAAGAGTGCCGCAAAGCTCAGATCCATTTACCGGGGAGAAAGTGTCACAGTGGTATATAGCAGACCACTTACTGTATGTAAACGCATCTTCATGGGACCGTTTGAAAGCAGAGGCATTGGGGAGAGGACAAAATAATACAAAACTCAGCACAGTACACACCACATCAAACAAATGTGTTCATTAAAGCTGCTGGCATCACTAATAACATGGGTGATTAGCAATATTATTAAAATAAAGTGGCTTTTTAAAGTGTTTTTTTATTCAATAGAAAACAGTTTCCTTACTTCCTTCAGCTGTAGCAAAGACAGCAGACAGAACTGATGGAAACAAAATGAAAAGGGTTAGGATTGTGGTTTATTATATATATATGTGTGTGTGTATAAAAAAATAGGGTACACACGTCTACATCTGTTTGAAAGTAATTGTAATTCCTTGTATTCTGGAATTTAATGCCTTTTCCAGGTCATGTCCTCCACTCATCAGATAAGTGGGTCAGTGCTATTGTTTTACCATGAACCACAAAAGTCATTATTTACCTGCCAGAAGAACTAGATTGGCAACTTGGCCCATCGTTTCAGCCGCCTATCACCAAAAATAAGATTAAAAGTGATGCAGTGACATAGATGAATTTCGTAGATATGAA
This sequence comes from Denticeps clupeoides, assembly GCF_900700375.1. Taxonomy (NCBI): domain Eukaryota; kingdom Metazoa; phylum Chordata; class Actinopteri; order Clupeiformes; family Denticipitidae; genus Denticeps; species Denticeps clupeoides. Next base: position 28,423,149 of record NC_041711.1, on the reverse strand, counting down.
GCAGTGGTTTAAAATGGAGAGGAAAACGACACTCTGGTTCCCATCAGATGTGTGGCCGCTTGTTTCAGGGAAAGGTGGTGAGCACAGCAGAAATGCTCCTCAGAACCGCAGACAGCTGTACGTGTGTTTTGATAGTAAACATGAAAAGAACAGAACAGAAGAGCGGATATCGCGGATGCCGCGCCACCCTTGGTGTGTCCTTGGACTCCAGCAATGACGAAGTGTAGATGTTTTGGAAATTTTACTGGCCCCATTCTGTGTCTGGTGTATCAAATTTATTTTGATTTTCAGAGCTGGAATTTTTCATTTATTTATTTGGAGAAGAATGTTTCCTTTATACATTTGTTCAAGTTTCCATTGCCAAGGTTCCCATTATCTGCACATCAATATATCTTAAATAAAAAAAAATGCTGATAGCATTTTACATTTTCACAACATTTTAAATGGATCCATTAAAGAAGAATAGCTGTTGCCTATGGGCAATCATAAATGCACAAATTAGATTAGACATTAAGATCCTCGGAAGATTAAAAAAAGATTATCATCACAAGGAAGACCGATTAAACGGCTCTTAAAATCTGAATGTATTTTTTTTAAAGTAAGAAAGTCATTGCCTTAGTCTTGAAGTCTTTGCTTTACCTGAGATGTCGGGCTCTTCTCCTTGTCTTAAGGTGTCTGGTGGGTGGCACAGGAAGGACTTGACTTCATATAAACCTCCCCATGTTTTGCTTTTACCAAGTGGAATGGCCCCTCCTTTCTGTATACACATAACACAAAAAAATGAGGGAGGACAGATCCACCTATGTCAAGTTTTCACTGCCGTGCCCTAAACTTTGTCCTTGTGCAGTGTGTGTATAGGCCAAACAGTGCCCTGAGGGTGGGTCACTACTTCACAAAAGTTCATAAAAAAGAGAAAAATGGATCTGAAGAAATTGTTTGGTGTGTGTGTGTGTGTGTGTGTGTGTGTGTGTGTGTGTATATATATATATATATGTGTGTGTGTGTGTGTGTGTGTGTGTTTATGAAAGTGGGCTATAGGGTGTTCATTGGTACTCACTGTAAAATGACTTTAGTATTTAACAAAATAATTTGCCATTCATTAAATTTTTTGGTAATTAATGTTTTTCCATTTGGAAACAACCTGTAAATTATGCAGTATAATTGTTTGCTGCATTAAGTGATCATGTGAGTTTTTTTGTCTTTGTCAATGAAACTTGGTTCAGTGATTATTAAATGAATGTCTTTTTTTATTAGAACAATGAAAAATCACAAAGCTTAATGTATAACTTCCTGCTTACGCTGAAAAACACACACTTAAAGAGATAGATAAGGATTGGGTGTTACTGCAAGACTTATTTGAAATATTCCACAGTCCCATCTTGTTTGCAGCAGGTGGAGAAGCAAGATTGGATACAACACACAAAGAGGGCACTTATAACCTGAGAGTTTGATGTCAGTACAAAGCTTTTAATAGCCACAGTTGGAAAGGTTCTATTCACCCAAGAGAATATAGTTTTCACCCAAAAATATATCTGCACTTTTAAACAGCCTGAACTCCACTGCGTCTTTGCAATAAGAGTCCTTTTCAAAGTAAAGGAGCTTTTTGTTTTGGGTAAATAGAACTAGAGAACACAAGATCTGTCCTGATGGTCTTATAAAATTATTTCCTTTACTGCAGGTCATCTTTGTTTAAATATCAGACAATAAATGAGTCAAACTACATGCATAAAATAAATTATAATGCACATATTTCAAGGAGAAGTGGCAGACCATTTATACATTTACAAATGTTAATGTGTGTATGTGTGCGTCAGCGTAGGTTTGCATGGATATAAATTTGTGTGTGGATTTCTTTGTTTATTGTTTTGTAATCCATTTACATTTTACTTAAAATATATATGAAATGTGAATATTCAAAATAAAAAAGAAATGATCTGCGATCGATTTCAGAGGATCAGGTGGGAGGGGGCTGCACATACAGATTTAGAGATGCAGGAAAAGTCATTGTTTGTTTGTCCCCAAACAATCCAGATCCAAAAAGTTTGCCCTTGGTTGTGCCATAGAGACATATCCATATAAATAAAGACATATCAACAATAATGTATGCATGTGTTACATTGATGACTTATTTGTTGTATTTATATGTTAAAATCTGGAAGTCTAAATATTTAAGCTGTAAATTTGAAGAGGAAACTGCCGCTGTCAATATTGCCCAGTTTTTCTAATGTCTACGTAGATCTGTCAACTATCTGTTCAACTATAGTAACCTGTAGTTATGACAATTTAAATAATTTAACATGGAACAAACACAGAGAGGTATTAGTCCTTTCATGCATGCTTTCATGTATGTTTGACTGAGTGTTAAAATTAGCATATGAGGGACAACTAGCATATGACTATGAGGGACAACTTTTAAACAAAGAACCATATGTCCATATGTCATGAAGTAAAGATGTAGGTGGTGAAGATGTGATGCAGGCTGCTTAAATGACATTTTACAGACAATTATATTCATCTAGAGATAGTAAATGTTTTTATGACTTGCTTATTCTCGTAAAAAATGTAAATTGCCACAGTGTGTGACTTTACCTCTTAAATAAAAGCGCTTAAACTGAATTTTCATATTACACTCCATCATTTTTATGCCAATTTGTGTGTATAAAATCCTAAACATCAGCAGATTCTAGCAGATTAGGTAACATCTGCATGAATGCTTTGGATAACCCCATTTTTTACGTAAAACAATCTCTAGTTTGACTTTGACAGTTCAATGTCAACAGTGTTGTACCAGGCACAGGAAATAACAGTTTGGGTGGTGTATATGTCAGTAGCTCTTTGACTCCTCCACTATGGTGATCGCATCATCTTCAGACTTGCCTCCTACAAAACAACAATTACACAAATAACATGACAATACTCTGCTGTGTCTATCACATTTCCCCAGTATTTCTGAGGGTGAAAATGTATTAATTAATAACATAAGTTGTTGGTTTGTGTGTGTGTGTAAATTTCTGGATGGAAAGAACACTCACTGAAACATATCTGGAGTTTTTCTGATCGCTGAAGGGCAATATACACTCCAACAAAGACGATGAGGATCCCAAAAAACCCGCCAATAACACAGCCAATGAGAGTGGCAAAGTAGCCACTGTTCACTGATGGTCCAAACATCAGAAATGAAGAGAGAGAGTAGGAGAGGTGTTGAGGTGGTTATATATTTTTATGTAAAATAAAAACAGGGTAAAGTAATTATGTTTTATGACGCTTACTGTAGACGGTGAGAGTTCCTATAGCGTCAGGTAAACCTGAACTCTGACACCTGAAAATGGTGGCATTATCAGACAGGGACGTAGAAATGATGGTCCACTGGGCAACTAGTTCTCCATTCCTGTTCTCACAGTTACCCTGAAGAGCCTGAAGAAAAATAATTAAAAAGTAATCATGGTTTGCAGTCGTTCTTTCTATACTTCTCCAGGCTGGCCTATGACTATAAATCCCAAAGAAAGCAAATTAATTACTCACCCTGCTAGGTACGGAAATTGGCTTAAAGGGTTGTGAAGAGTTACATGACAAGGTGTTGTTGTTCTGACTTCCTTGAATTGAAAAGCTGAGAGCACTGGGCAAGCGGGTAGCACAGTGAAAGGTGACAGTTTTTCCCGTGAGGGAGGTAATGTTTTCGGGGATCTGAGTGTAAGTGCCTGGAGACAATGATCAGTAGGTTAAAATAAGGCAGATCATTTAAGAGTATTTGACATGCTTAACCTGTCACCCCCCTAAAGCTTAATCTGATGTGTTGCTTGGTGCCATTGATTATCATTTGACAAACATGCAGCATTTCTTACTGATCTGAAGCAGATTAAGGATGCAGTTAGCACCCTGGATTAATTTGCTTAATTGTATTAATAATTCTTTACACAACTCAGTAGTCTATAATAAATTGACCATTGAGTGTCCAATATCCTATTTTAACCATAAAACTAGGATGCCAAAATATTATTTAAATGAATGCACTGCTTACCTTAACCTCAATTTTATCAACTGTGCATCACCTAAAATGATGGTAAATACCATGGTTTCCTTACCTCCTGAAGTCACAGGGGAAAGAAGCAGTGCACAGACAAGCCAAGGCAGACAACATCCTGTGACAAAATCTTGTGACATGACCTGAATTTTTGCTAAGCACCAATATTTCAAAAAAATATTTCTTGCGTAGCCACCAATCTCAAAAACACAGACATAAATTCTAGAGCCAGGCAACAGTCGTAAAACCATGCAACCATAAAGACAGGTTTAAAGCAAATACGGGCAAAAATCTGATTTCCAAAGATGACTTGAAGGAAACATTCTCGAACAGGTTGAGCAAGGTCTGTGCCGTGGAGGGAGAGAGACATTCTTTTCTTTTTTTTTTTGTTCTTCCTCGAGGTATGTCTACCACCCTTTTCTCTGCCTCTAGTCTACGTGAGCAGTCATTTGGGTACTGCATAAGATTATTTACCTTCCAAAACAGCCAGCCGAGATTTTACCAGCCAAAGACACAAACGCACTTCTTAACACATCTCCTCCACAACTTTACGTTTACCATGAACCGTGAACGGGAAGCTTCATTTCACACTTTTATTCATAAGCTTCCCCTAATTAATATTATGTTACATTAAAACAAGACTGAAGTGAGGTTCTATGGGCATTCGTCAAATTATAATAAGTTAATGGGTTCAGTTAAGAGTTTATGTTCAACATTCATGTGAACAAAGTATCATGCATTCATTTAACTCTGCAACTCAGAAGAACTCTAAAACAATTGTTACCGCTGCATGCTGTCTGGTCTATTTAAAATGGGATCCCCATTTACAGGTACATTTACAAACCAAATCCACTCGACAGCACACATTTGACTCAGCACAAACACAGAAAGTAGCCAGAGTTGCCAAGCAAAGGATGCCTAAGGCTGTCATGCACTTAAGCAAATGTGTTACCATGGCTCTTCTAACGCAATGCAGATGCTAGGGATGAAAAGGGGAGAATCTGTGCCCAGGGAAACTAGGCTTTTAATGTCATTAGCTATGGTGAATACTGATATCAGTACAGGATCTTTTTTAGGGACCTAATGGTTAGTCGCAATAGACACACTGATAAAACAAACAATAGTTTTACCTAATAAACTATATTTTTTTTCCTGTAAACACACTTAAAATAACTTTTCAAATGAACTTACAACTTAATACAATAGACGCTTCTTGGCTTGTAAAAAATACAATTTATAAATGTTATTAGCATTCAGTGGCATTTTCCTTCCAACATGTTCCTCTGTTAATGACTCGCTGGAGGTGTTTCAAATATGGAAATTTGGGTAGCACAGGTGCCTTGCCCCTTACATAAAGGCAGAAAAGTGTCTACTTTTTCACCAGGTCAACAATGACCTGGTGAGTGTAAACTAGGCCCCCACCAATATAAAGGTCACTGGAATAATCATTATAAAAAAGCATGAAGCTGGAAAAAAGCTACAAAAGCATAGCTAATGATCTGTGTGTGTTTGATAAAACTCAGCACAGTGAAAAAGAAGCCAGATGTAATGGGCCTCCAGTGTATAAACAGTCTTCTCGGTCCATGCGCCCACCCTCACAAATACTGAATAGAGCAGGAAACGGGGAAAAGAAACCGCCTCTGTCAAATACACCCCGAAATATGTACCCACTGAAAAAAATCTGCCCCTCACTGCAACCAACATAACAATGACAGATGGAACACTGAAACGGGTGAATAAGCATGTAAACTAGGCCCTTGAAACAAACCTGCTGATCCTGCTATCCATCGCTGTATTTCAACTTTATTTTATAGTGTTCAAAATTACAGTTTACACCTCAGGTAAAGATGTGTTGAGCAATTACATGTCAGTAATAAAAAATTATATATTTATAGAAGAGTTAAAATTTACACATATTCACACATGAACATATAGATGCATTAATAATAACCAAAGCTAACAAACCAGAAAAACTAGAATCAGAAGAAGAAATGTCATCACTTAAGTTGAAGCACTTAAGACTCAATTAAGAACCTTTCCTACAAATATGTACAAAATAGAAAACACATCAAACAAAACACAAATTAGAACATTTAATACATCATTCTGCTAAACCAGTTTTATGAATACTATCACATCACAGCTTTTCTTCCATTTTGCAATAGTGTCATGTAATCATTCATGTTCAAGAAATGTTAACATGGAATTTTCTTACTGCAATTTTGTTTTAGACCAGGAGTCAATAATCTGGTCAAAGCCAAGTGGAGACTGCCATCCTTACAGCTTTGAGGCAGAATAAAAAATTTACCATGGCTCAGAATCAAGCCAGAATCTAGCCAATATTACTGCAGTAAACAGAGTTTCTTTTTGTGTTGTATTCTGTAGCCATCTTTAAAAGCAAAGCAAAATTCTGCATTTTACAGCTGAAGTCATCTAGACTTTTCTCTGTCACCCTCGGTGGTGGAATGAACTTCCCCTCGAGGTCAGAACAGCACAGTCACTGAGTATTTTCAAACGGCAGCTTAAGACCTTCCTCTTTAGAGAATACTTAGACTAACTTATAACTCTCTTAAAGTCTGACTTGCAGAGTGAATAAAATTATTGTATTCATGGTTTGAGCCCTAGTGATCAGAAGCGATTACTTCATTGATGGTAACATGAAAGCACCTTGTAAGTCACTCTGGGTAAGGGCGTCTGCCAAATGCCATAAATGTAAATGTAAAATGGTTTCTAGGATTGTAAATGTTTCTGTTTTATTTATTATATTTAACTTATCTTACATTTTATATATATTATTATATTATTTCCTTTGATTACATTTTATATATACTTTTAATATACATAAATCTGTATATATTATTCCTCTGTTTTGTAAAGCACATTGAATAACCTTGAGTATGAAAATGTGCTGTATAAATAAAGCTGGCCTTGGTGCATGCAAAGGTAATTCCATTCTGTGTGAGCATAATTGGGCCTTGTTTTCATTGGGTTGCATGAAAATGCATGAAAAACTGATATGTGTCTTTTATCAGGTCAGTTTTAAATCATCAGCAGTTTAAAACAATACAGTGAAAAAGCTACATACAATCCCCATAATACATTTTATGGTTAAAGTCACACTGTATGACACAGACACCGGTGGGGAAGGGGGCTATCAAAAGCACAGCTGATGCTTTGTGCTACATGTGTAAATTACAGAAAAGGCAAAAAAACTTGCTGCAAACACTATAGATTGTTACATAAATCATAGCTATGCCAGGCTTTTGATGCCATCTCAGGGACAGTGCTGTATCTTTTTGTGAGAACTACAATCACTCTGTGGTCATTTCACATTCAAGCATCAGTCCAGAGTTACCGTCAGGCTGTCAGACAGCAGTGTCAGTGTCAGACCTTTGAGTGAATTCCCTAAGAAGATGCTCTAGGATGTACAGTCTCTTAAAAATGTCCTAAAAGATCTTGAAATTTCACGTGAGATTTCACGTACGGGACATTTTATGTACTCCAGGTGTGGTGTCATAGGTCTGTGAAACAGAGAGCAGGGAAACAGATTGAGAATGTGTTAAGAAGTACTCATCACCTAAATAACGACAGCACCCACCCTCATAGCAGCAGATATCCACGGTAGGAATCTGGAGACTTTCGTATAAACGCCAGGCTTTTTGGCCATGGCACATCCAGTGCCCCAGCTCACCACACCATGTAACCGGTATCGACTGGTCTTGGACAAGCAGTCCTCTGAGACAAAGGGACCCCCACTGTCTCCCTGAAAAATACAATGATGGGCAAAATCCTTCATCAAATCCAACAGGAATAATCTGGTAAACTATTTTGCTAAATTTATGTTAAAAGCAATTTTTGTTTGCCTGACATTGTTCGTACTAGTCATGTGATAAATTAAACTGGTTGTTCATGCTGGACATCATATATTAAGGGTTTGAGGAAGCTGTTCGCAGCAGAGCTAAACTGCTTAAATGACAGGCCCAGTTTCTGGAACTATACCTCTAGTACTGGCTCTGTTCGTACCTGACAGGCATCAATACCACCCTTCTCAAGGCCGGCACAGAACATGCTTGTGGTGATTTGGTTATCGTAGTAATCTGGGGCGTTGCACGCGACGTCACTGATGATGGGGACAGTGGCCTCTTGCAGAATGTTGGCTAGAGTGCCTGAGGGGGGAGACAAAGACAAAATGTGGGCACACCTGACAGTGTGACAACCAGGCCCGCACAAATGTCAACTACATTATTCCCAAATGTCACAGCAACTAAACGTGGTGTAAGCACTTTGACTGTAGTTTGTTAAAAGAATAAAAAAATGATTCTCCAGTTTCCAGAAATGACTGGTCCCGCAGTGTAAGCGCTGGTTACATTTAAATACTGTGTCTGTGACACAGTTTACAAGTGTAAAGGTCACACAGAGAAAAGAAACACTGGCCTGCTTCCAAGAACAGCAATTCTAAGACAGGACAGGGATACTGGCTTACAGGGAGTCTATTGTCAATGCCAATTAGAGTGATTAAAAGATAAAGTGTGGTATTTTGGGACCAGTATCAAATTATCATATACCTTACTATAAATATACCACAAAGTCAGGATAAAATTACAGACTAGCACACATACGCAGTGGCTTGATAATTGTGCTTGATAACCGGCCCAATTGGCCGACTTCTGCTTTACCATAATATCCAGTGTTTCCCCAGCCTGTCACTGTGCCCATCTGTCCATCTACCAGACGCTGACCATGGACAGGCAGACACACCGGCTGGATGAAGTCTATCAGGAAGATGGGCAGACAGAGACATGAACGGTGTCAGTAGTTTGCAGAGATAAAAGGAGTTGTGGCACTGAGTGTCGTGTCTCAAACGATGCTATCGGCACGTCGCTTATGCTACCGGCACTCACAGCAACTGTGCTGTGAGGTTCAGGTGAAACTGGAAATGATGGCTATCTGAAAGAGTACACTGAGTGTTAAATAAAGTCCACAATAACGTGCACTTTAACCATAAAATGAATTTACAGCAGAACTTTTGTCTGTCGACACTAGAGGGCAGAAAGAAACTATGTAAAATAAACACGAGGGGTCAGGATGTCGCATTTTAAAACCTGCAACTGGTAACTCTTGCAAAATCTTGCAAAAAAAAAAGGCATTTTTTGACAGGACAAAAAATCTGGAAACTTAGCATTAAGATATAAAGACCAAGGGAATGTATTCGAGCTGCTACCAATTTCTTTTGTTAGGACACAAGTACCGGGGACAAACAGGGTCTTTGTCTGGAAGTCTCTCTGGAAACATGAAACCAAAGAAAGGTTGTGCTATAATGCCTGGCCTTAATGGTCACAAGTGTGTCTGGCTTTTATTATTATTATTCTAGTTATTATTATTATTATTATATAGGTCCTACGGTTCAATGTGAAGTAGTATTATTAAATAATGTTGTCATATTTTATAATACCAAAATCCATGAAAATCAAAATAAAAACACTTATTTCTGGAAAATAAATATATATTTATTTCCTTTCATAAATTGATACTATTAAATCACGTATGCATGGGCTAGTGTGAGGCTGATGAATTTGGTGGATTCTATTAGAACTTTTGAAGTCACATACAGAAAAGCATCGGATAGAGAAACTGCGGCTGGGATTTCTTACCCGTGAACTGTAAAGGTGTCACGAGAGCCAGAACTGCGATGTCTCGGCTATTGTCATCAATGCTGGGGTCAACAAATGGCAGGTAGCTGCTGTGGTAGACAACTGTCTGCACCTCAGCACTGACCACATTCTTGTGTGTCGGGGTGTTGTAGATGGATCCAAGCATTACTCTCCACCTCGCCACATGGCGGTACCTCCTGACCAAGGACAGGCAGAATTAGTTGGTGTGTTCGTATGTATAGTTAAGTGCATGCACGCAACCATCTTTTTGAGTTGAGGTCTTTCTGAGGATGTTTATGTAAGCAGTTCAACTCACTCTGGGAAGCAGTGAGCTGCAGTCACTATCCAGCGATCTGATATGATGGATCCTCCACACTGGTGAACACCATCGTACTGCAGACTGACCTGCCAGGGCCATCTTCCCTGACGAGCATCCACACCACCAACAATGCGCTCTTCTGTCAGACTCCGACGTCCACATTCTATATAGTTAAGGACAATAATATAAGTGATAAAGAAGATTGTGTGTTTAAAGGGGAAATAAAAGTATTACCTTGACAAGTTACAGCAATGATCTCTCCGGTCTCACATTCACTGGACAAAAAAACAACAGTGTCAGTATGTGGACTGAATCAGGCACATCATGAGAGTGATTCTTATCTGATCAAAAGCAGATTTATGAATTAGTGATATTTATATTTGTCCTATATGTTGAAATTTATGAGGCAAATGCATTGAAGAGTTTTACCATGGATAAAGTGATGTTATGATCTTCTTTCCATGTATTAGTTCATTGTCTTTCACGCAGAAAACATCATGGTCATTACTTATAGGTATTCTGGAATAATTCATCATCCTGTAATGGACAAAGATTTTTATTATTATTCTCATTTATAACATCATTATATTATTCAGCATTACAATGTCTGTGCAAGTAGTTACATTAAAAGATAAATTAATATAGACATTTCAAAGACAAATTCAAATGTAAAATGGTACTTGTCGGTGTATGAAATAATTCCTATGATTCCAACCTGACAAAACCCATTTCTTCACAGCTTATGGAGGCCACAAGCTGGTCAGCACTGGAAGAGCAAACATGCCTCCACCTGCTCTGAGTGGAGTCAAATACCCGGAGACGCCTGTCAGCAGAGCTCATCTGAACTGTTTCAGAATGGGGTCATAAATTAGTCACTGTTGTCCACAAAATTAAAGAATCTAAAACTGTTTTATTCATATGGCATACCTTCATATAACCCAATGTCTTCTGGTTTGCTCAAATATGTTACTGAAAAACACCATTATAACAGAACAGAACAGAAATATGTCACGTCACAGTAAAGTAGGGTTCCCCTAAAAAAACGCTAAAATATGTATGCACTTTTAAATTCAGGGTTAATCCATTCTCTGAAGGCAGGATAGACAAATGTTGACAAAGCAAAATGTTTTCACCTGCCGGTGATGTTTAATCTCTATGATTTTTATAATCTGTGTATATTCTGTAGATTTTCTAATGGAGGTCATTTGTGGCCTAAACATTTATAAAATAATGCTCTGATGGTGATAGTGGTGGAAAGGGAACACCATGTGTAACTTTTCTCACCCAGGGCCCAAATAGCTACTCCAATTCCCCCAAGGATAAGGACCGTCAGGCAGATAGCTACAGCCAATCGGCAGGGGCTGAAAATGGCCACCACCAGATTCCCTGTTGATGACAACATATGACCGAAAATTTAAAAATGCAAGGAAATAAATAAATCTTTTCAGTTTAAGATACTTGCTTCACATTCATGTTTCTGAAAAATAACAAATGATGAAAAGAGCAGAAAAACATGACACCATGAAGGCTGCACATCAAGGAAAGCACACAGGATCGATAGTCCAAAGTCTCCATTTCAATAGAGATAAAGCAAACGCAAAGCTCACTTTCAGTGCCACTGCCAACCAATACAAAGTGTCATCCTGTCCTTGGACACAGTCAGAGAGATCTCGCCATGCATGTGGTTGGCTGCATAAAGCAATTCTTATCGGACCACATGGCACCCATCTTTGCTCAGATAATAGGGTAGCCGCATACAACCATATGAATAATCATACTGGGGTCAACGCCATCCTGCTGACAACTACAAGAAGGCAAGCGCCACTGATTGCATATAAAAATGCACAGGGTATACCTAAAAATCTCTCTGGAACATAAGACAGCGGTAACACAATGTTCCAACGTTATACCGAACAGACAAGCACAGTTGTGTAAACCCACAATTAGGGCCTGTTGTTGTGTGCAACCACCCTCTCTGACAGAGTATGGTTTTTGTGTGATCATTAACTGCAAATGGCTGCTCAGTGAAGTGCCACAGACACAGCCACAGACCCAGACCCTCAGTTCTGGGGTGCTGATAAGCTCGTGCCTAAAGGTAAACAAACAAGAATATGTTGGTTGCCTTGCCATTAATGTTCATCAAACATCAATGATCAGCGCTGCGTGCTTCACAGTCAACCTCAGTATGCACAAATTCAACAGGTTAACAGCATGAAGCACGGGAATCAAGCATAAGTCCCCCAGTAGCATAAGTACTAGCCATATTTCAATGAAATAACATGTTGCCCCCCATAACAACCATATTACAATGTTGTGAAATAATTACAAGATAGAATTACAAGAAATCATTTTTAAAAATGTGCCCTGTAGCTGTTTTAACATTAATGCTATTACACAGTGCCTTACACTAATGCCTTACACAGTGACATATTCTGTTTGACACAAACACAGACTAAGATCCAGCAATACTGGATATCATGCGTCATGATAGATATATTGATGAAGTACAGGTTTCATACAATCAGATCAAATCGACACTTCACAGGCTCTTTCCTTTTCGTTCTTTCCACAAGCATTCTGCATTTCCAGCATTCTGCTTAATGACTGGCTGTGGGACCTGCAGCTTCCACCGGGAGAAGGGGGAGGGTTCCTGCTTCCTCCTTGGAGCCTGCAGTGCAGCTATTGCTATGGCCAGACTGACGGGAGAACAAGCACCGCTATTGTCTGAAAAGTGGTCTCTGTATGAGGGGCCATTTTAATACACAGAGAAGCCGAAATTCCCATTTTCATACCTGCCTTCTTTAAACAGGGCTCTTCACCTCCAAACAACAAGAAAACGTAGCATCAATTAATACATTTCCAATGATTCCAAGACAGGTGCCAGGGGTCACATTCTGAAGATATGGAAAAAGATCATCCTTTTTACGCTTATTATGACACGAGCCCTACCAGAAATAAATAATACTAATCTTTTTAGCTGCAAGTTATTACAGATGACAGACACAGATGTCATTATCTCGGAAATATCTCAGGTCCCTCTGGAAAAAGAAAACAGCCCTGTGGCGTAATGTCAGAATATGAAATATATATTGCTCAGCACCTTTTTTCTAACTAAATAAAGTTGAAAAAAAAAACAAAAACAACCAGGAGTACAGTTCGAGGTGCTTAAAGTAATTAAATTATCACAACGTGACATTTTGGTTAATGGTAATCCATTAAAAAACACAGAAGGCATTTCACCCATATTCTCACTACGGCCTCGACCTCAGTAGCTGACAGTAATAATCAGCGGGCGTTTTTAACAGTAGATCATTTCGGGTGGAAAAGTTCGTACGGGGCGCGGGGAGCTTTTGGCCGACTTGTACCTTTCTTCCTCTCTGTCATCTCTTGAGAATGAAGCGCAGAAAGTCCCTTCACGCTCCGGCGAGGAGTCTGGAAGAGAGATGGGTTAAACCGGTTCAACAAACCAGAGGGCGCGATCGGCCGCCTGCCTGCGTGGCCACGTTTACTAATCAGATTAAAAGTAATAAGAATAACAAAAATAACAATAAAAACACACACATATACATATATATATATATAAAAAAAAAAAAAAAAAAAAACAGACAAGACGCCACGCTGGTTCTTCGCGCTGATTGGCGGAAAGTTCCAGGGCGCTCACCTCTTCTTCGTAACAGGCTTCCTGTCCTGGACCGTAATCTTTACCGCGACACCTGCCTCCGGTCGTGTTGCGCGACTTTTTTAAAAAAAAGTGGATGAAACCAGAGCCAGGTTCCTCGCTCCTACAGAAGCCAGGGATGCGTTCTTCTCCCCCCACCCACCCCGGTTTCACCTCCTCCTTCCGGCCAGTAAAAGCCGAGGTTCTGGGCGCCCGGCAGTGACAAAGTAACGTCCCTCCTCCTGAACCTCGTCCCTGCCTGCTGGATGAGCAAACAAATCCCATGCTGTACGAACACGGGTCCTTCGCTGGAGTTTTTACAGTGATCGATCGCCATTCATTCCCGGAGCTCTGAAAGTATGCAGGATTAAATAATAAAAAAAAAAACTTCCCATGTAGTAACCTTGCATGATTCAACCTCGAATGCTTTTGCTCTGAGGTCTGAGAACACTTAGGTTCCCCCTTACCTGCAGATTGGCCTCTTAACCTTTAGGTGGTCCAGTAGCCGTCTTGAAACCATCACCTCTCATGGACCTGATCACACGAATTTGGATGCCTGAGAAGAAACAGCTTTGTAGTTCACTGTACATGACTGTTAATTTCAAAAACACATGCAATAGATATAATTGATATTTTACATGTTTATATGTATGGTGTAAAAATGCTAGTATGAAGACTCTATGTTCTGATTCAGGATGTTTGCGGGATGTTCCATGGCACGTCAGACCCCATTTTATAATATACTATTAAGTTACTTTGTACACATATTTAATATGGGTATAACTTCTCATGATCTCTCAGTGAATTGAGTTCTGGCGTTGTATCATTTCAGGTCCAGGGAACATCTCTCTCTCATGGTTGGTGCAGGTCACTAGGAGTACTTGTTCTGGCACCTCAGACTGTGATAGGAGTTTCTGGCATTTGGAGGTCAGTCAACATAAAACTGTTTTTTTTTTATCTTCTGCTGCAGGGACCTATCAAAATGTTTGAAATAATAATGCTAATTTCAGAGCCTAAGTATGTTTCTTTTTGCACATGTTTTTTTTTTTTTTTTACCTACCTTTGATTTTCTGTTCAGTCTTTCTCAATTTTATAAGACTGGTGCAATGTCTCAGTTACCTTCATAATGAGGTTGACCTGTACAGTACAGGCCAACACTTTATTTTCATGACCATTTACATTGGTAGATTCTCACTGAAGGCATCAAAACTATGAATGAACACATGTGGAGTTATGTACAGTGGAGGAAATAATTATTTGACCCCTCACTGACTTTGTAAGTTTGTCCAATGACAAAGAAATGAAAAGTCTCAGAGCAGTATCATTTTAATGGTTGGTTTATTTTAACAGTGACAGATAGTACATCAAAATGAAAATTGAAAAAATAACTTGCACAAGCCTGGAATGGGATACAAAACCATTAGCAAGAAGCTGGGAGAGAAGGTGACAACTGTTGCTGTAATTGTTTGAAAATGGAAGGAGCACAAAATGACCATCAATCGACCTCGGTCTGGGGCTCCACGCAAGATCTCACCTCGTGGGATTCTCAATGATTCTGAGAAAGGTGAGAAATCATCCTACAACTACACGGGAGGAGTGAGTTAATGACCTCAAAGTAGCTGGGACCACAGTCACCAAGAAAACCATTGGAAACACATTACACCGCAATGGATTAAAATCCTGCAGTGCTCGAAAGGTCCCCCTGCTCAAGAAGGCACATGGGCAGGCCCGTCTGAATTTTGCCAATGAACACCTGGATGATTCAGAGAGTGACTGGGAGAAGGTGCTGTGGTCAGATGAGACCAAAATTGAGCTCTTTGGCATTAACTCAACTCGCCATGTTTGGTGGAAGAAAAATGCTGCCTATGACCCCCAAAACACCGTCCCCACTGTCAAGCATGGAGGTGGAAACATTTTACTTTGGGGGTGTTTTTCTGCTAAGGGCACAGAACAACTTCACCGCATCAACGGGAAAATGGACGGAGCCATGTATCATAAAATCCTGAGCGACAACCTCCTTCACTCTGCCAGGAGATTGAAAATGGGTCGTGGATGTGTGTTCCAGCACGACAATGACCCAAAACATACAGCAAAGGCAACAAAAGGGTGCACAAAGTTGCACAGAGACAGCCTCGAAACCTAGTGATTTAGAGATGATCTGCAAAGAGGAGTGGACCAAAATTCCTCCTAAAATGTGTGCAAACTTGGTCATCAACTACAAGAAACATTTGACCTCTGTGCTTGCAAACAAGGGTTTTGCCACTAAGTATTAAGTCTTTTTTTTGTTAGAGGGTTCAAATACTTAAAGAACAGTCTCAATCTTTTATTTAATGTTATTTTTTTCAATTTTCCTTTTGATGTGCTATCTGTCACTGTTAAAATAAACCTACCATTAAAATGATACTGTTCTGAGACTTTTCATTTCTTTGTCATTGGACAAACTTACAAAATCAGCGAGGGGTCAAATAATCATTTCCTCCACTGTACTTAACAAAAAAGGTTAAATAACTCAAAACATGTTTTATATTCCAAAATATTTAGAATATAAAATGTATTTTATATACAAAAATAAATATATAAAATACATTTTAATTTATATTTTATATTCTTTACATTTCTACAAAATAGCCACTCTTTGCTCTGATTACTACTTTGCACACTCTTGGCATTAGAGCTTCAAGAGGTCATCACCTGAAGTGGTTTTCCAACAGTCTTGAAGGAGTTCTCAGAAGTGTTTAGCACTTGTTGGCCCCTTTGCCTTCACTCTACAGTCCAGTGATGCAGTCCATCTTGATTGGGTTCAGGTCCGGTAACTGTGGAGGCCAGGTCATCTGCTGCAGCACTCCATCACTCTCCAGTGGGGCAGTGGTGGCCTAGTGGTTAAGGAAGCGGAAGGTTGCCGGTTTGAATCCCGAGCCTTGTCATGGCTGCCCACTGCTCATTCAGGGTGATGGGTTAAATGCAGTGGACAAATTTCACTGTGTGCACCGTATGCTGTGCTGCTGTGTATCACATGTGACAATCACTTCACTTTATTATTATTATTGGTCAAATAGCCCTTACACAGCCTGGAGGTGTGTTTGGGGTCATTCTACTGTTGAAAAATAAATGATCATCCAACTAAATGCAAACCGGATGGGATGGCATGTTGCTGCAGGATGCTGTGGTAGCCATGCTGGTTCAGTGTGCCTTCAATTTTGAATAAATCGCCCAACAGTGTCAGCAGCAAAACACCCCCACACCATCACACCTCCTCCTCCATGCTTCACAGTGGGAACCAAAACAAATCTCTTCTGCTTCTTGCCTCTCCTAAGCAGTGGCTTCCTGGCAGCTATTTGACCATAAAGGCCTGATTCGCACAGTCTCCTCTTAACAGTTGTTCTAGAGATGGGTCTGCTGCTTGAACTCTGTGTGGTATTTATCTGGTCTCTGATCTGAGCCAATTTCTGTGGCTGGAGACTCAGATGAACTTTTCTTCAGAAGCAGAGGTTGCTCTTGGTCTTCCTTTCCTGGGTCGGTCCTCATGTGTGCCAGTTTTGTTGTAGCGCTTGATGGTTTTTGCGACTCCACTTGGGGACACAATTAAAGTTTTTGCAATTTTCAAGACTGACTGACCTTCATTTCTTAAAGTAATGATGGCCACTCATTTTTCTTTAGTTAGTTGATTGGTTCTTGCCATAATATGAATTTGAACAGCTGTCCAATAGCTTTCGGCTGTGTAGTAACCTGACCTCTGCACAACACAACTGATGGTCCCAACCCCATTAATAAAGCAAGAAATTCCACTAATTAACCCTGATGAGGCACAACTGTGAAGTGAAAAGCATTTCAGGTGACGACCTCTTGACGCTTATCGAGAGAATGCCAAGAGTGTGCAAAGCAGTAATCAGATATGAAGTAGAAAGAGATGTCAGTTTTGCAGATGTTTTTTTCCTGTCCAGAACATGTCCACAACTGTCACAAACATGTGACGGGGAAAGAAGGACACATACTGTATGCTCATATCAAAGAAAAAAAGGACAAGGGCCCATAAAAAGTTATAAACACAGAACATAATAATGAACATTCACACACAACCCCACATGAGGATGTCGGAGGACAGGACATGGATGGGACATGGCATGGATACATTTATACTAAGATTATTAGTATTACATTATATATATTATATTATAACAGATGCAAATAATCAAAGTAACAAGGGAATCACAAGACAAAGCAAACTCTGGTCAGGTAGACACAGGAACAGAATGCTGGGGAATATGACAATAGTTAACATAAAATAGAGAAACAGTTGTTTCCTATGAGACGTTCAACACTTACCTATGAAACTAAATGTGGTGACAATAGCTCCAGAATTAAAGTAGATGTAATAATTAAGAGGAACTATCATTTCTAAACATTTCACAATTATTGTGTGCAACACTGGCGTGGATTATATGTGATCATACATCAAAATTCATTAGTATGGTTACATTGTTCTCTCTGTGGTCCATTACAAATTTTCTTAAATATCTATGTATTTATTTCTTGTCAATTTCAGACTGTTGTAGAAGTCCAATCAGTCTCTGTTTACCACCTCATCTTCAACCTTTCTTGGAGTAAAGTATTTTAGCTCAAAAATAATATTACCAAAGGATACACGGACTTATGAACAGGGGTTTGGAGAACTGAGCTCTCTCTTGACTAATGGTAGATGTCCATTTGATTTGATTGAGCATTGATGGGACTTTACCGCTGATCATTAGGGAAAATAGAGGGCTGGTCTTGATGGGCTATCTCCAATCTTGATGCTGTACTTTGACAGGCATGTGCTGTCCAGGGTGCTGACCATTGATGCTTGAATAAAAATAGCCTGGGTTTTATGTCCTTTTGTACTAGGGACTTATGCTCCCATGTGTATTTGTGTCTTCTTCTGTTGTCTCTGTGTCTGTCTCTTTTAGACTGCCTTGGTGGTAGGAGTTGCACGCCTACTGGCTCCACCTACCGTGTGCTGGATAAGGGCGTCTGCCAAATGCCGTAAATGTAAATGTAAATGTAAATGAACACTGCAGCAAATTTCTGGAGACCTCGCAAGTGTTGTTTATGATATTTTATGAAATTCATGATATCTTGGTCAACTAACCTTTTTGACTTGATGGAAACAAGACAAGAAACAACATAAATGCTGGTCATGTATTAAAAATCTATCATGTAATATAAAATAAAAATAAAAATGAGACTAAACTACTCTAAAATGGCTCTTGATTTTCATAGACGAATACAAGTCAAGTCACTTCCTCAATATGCATTTGCATCAATAATTTTCAGGATACTAGTGGTGGGTTAGCAAATGGCTGGGAGAAAATTACAAATTGATGCACTATTTGCATGCACTTTCTTTACAGTGAAGTGGAAAAGAAAACACAAAATGTTGAAAAACATGGAACAAATCAGAGCGTCTAACATGTCTGGAGTGGATGTAGATTATTCTGGAGTCTATAAGGTAACAATAATATAATAATAAGATAACCTTTAATTATGAAATGAGTTAGACCAAAAGAAAATGTTGTTTTTGTCTGTTCTACTACGTACATCTACAATATTAACTGGGTTAACTAGAAATGCATTACTAAAATATTAGACACTAAAATACAATTTTCATTAACTAAAACTACACACAAATGTCAGGTTTTCATTGCCTGAAACTAGACTAAAATAGTCATGGATAATTCTGACTAAATATGACAAAACCTTGACTAGACAAAAATGAGTATGGACATGACTAAGACGAATAAAGACTAAAATGACAGCTTGACAGAAAGACTAGACTAAAATTAAGAATGTTACATCCCTGGGTGCTTGGCACAATGGGAGTGTGTTAATGGGGATACCTTTGCTTGTGTAATGTATGATAGTGTATGTTGTAGTATGTTAGACACACTGAGTTGTGCATGCATGAGACCTTCGGAATAATATTTCATGATGTATACTGTAGTATGTGCAGGAGTCTGATATATTATGATGTTGTATGTTGTAGTAGCATGTAATCTGTAATTTTGTTTGTGATTGTGAGGGCTCTGCTTCGTTCAGATGGCTGGCATCGGTTCAATCAAAAATGAATGGCAATATAATATGACTTTAAGTTAGTTGTGCACTCCTTTCAGCCTGGCGATCAGGTTCTGGTTTTGTTGCCTCTCGTTGACTCTGCTTTATCTGCTATATTTTATGGTCCCTATACAGCGGAGGCCAAGATCAGTGACATTATTTGCATGCCTGATCAGAAATGCAAGACTCATCTCTGTCATTTTAACATATTAAAAGCCTACTTGTGTGCTGACAGTGAAAATGTAAATGTCTCCTCCTGTTGTGGTAGTGTCAACTGTGTCTTCCTACTCCCCAGATGAAGATTGGCTTTACCAGCGTGAGGTCCCTGTTGCGGGGGCTCGCTTAGGTTTTGTGTTATTTAGGTGAGTTTTTGTCAAGTTTGCCTCATAATGACATGTAAGAGTTGATTAATGATTTTACAGATTTATTTTCTGATGTTTCCACTCATACAAACGTGCTGGGGCATGATATAGAGGTCGGCAATCATGCCCCGATTAAGCAGCATGTGTACCATGTTAATCAAATGTATTGGCCCATGTGTTTCTCCTCGTCACCGTCCACCTAGTACACATTGTCCACATTCCTTCCCCCTAGACGGGTGCGAAACAAGACAGACCCTCAAAAACAACTATAGACCACAGCTAGTGATAAGTGGTCTATAGTCTAATTTTACTGTATTTGATCTTTAGCCTGTGTGTGTTTTGATTACTTTCCCCTTTGTTTCACCTTCCCTGTAGTTGATTACTATCCACAGGCTTTAGAAGAGCACAAGAACTTTTTTTTTTATTTGTGTGGATGGCCTCTCTATGGTGCACATTTCTAATGAAAAGATGAGGCTGGAGAACAATGACATGTTCTCCACAGAGGACATCTAGAAATGAGGAGAGCACTTGTGAGGGGGGGTTAAACAGTGTTTAGGCCGTTTTCTGCGGATAACATTCCCGCGTGGACACAAGTTTTTTAGAAACCAACAACCAGTTTAGAGAAAAGCGTTCACATATGGATGTTGCCTTAATGTTTTTTGCTTGTCTGTGGTATTTGTTCCTTTTGTTGCTTGTAAACATTGATCACTGTTAATAAAAGTACTGTTTGTACATTTTGTTTTGCCGTTATGTGTGTCACTGACATGCTGATATGGTGGCATGAAGCTAGGGAAGCCAATTACCATGCTGAATACATGATTCAGAAATGTCCAACATTTGCAGCCTCCAACACAATTGACACAATGTTCTTAAAGGGGTTAAGGTCAGGGCTCTGTGGTGCCAGGTTCGTGTGTGAAATTGAACCAATAGAGCCCAACTTATCCTGGCATAGCTGCTTGAAATTGGCCCATACTCTCCATTCATGAAAAAGAGTGCTTATGCATTGTATTCAGGTAGTTTCACCAGTTTTGATCTGGCGCGGAGCGCCTGAGACTCGCTAGTGTTTGTCAGGTATATTCATTAGAAAAAACAAGAAAGAACCACTTGCTAGTTATCTGTATCCGGAGGATGGGAAATGATGCACTTCAGATCTGAATGCACATCTTTAGGTCAGAATAAATGTTGCCAATTGGAAGATATCAAGGTGGAGACTTTTTTGGCAGGTAGTGTATTCATTAGATTGTAATGGCTTTTTTGTTACTCTAATTTGACTTGACTTTTATACACTTTACAAGATATTTTTATTCTCAGATTCTTGCAAGAGAAATACTATAGTGATTCACAAAATTGAAAACCAACTACTAAACTGAAGGATGGCGAAAATTTAAAAGCTAGACAAACCTTGTAAGAATGAATGCAGTATTAACTGAATATAAGGCATATTGTATCACTATTTATAGAAATGGTATTCAAATCAGTAAGCAAGACGTTTTACTTAGTAAGTTCAATGGTAAAATCAACAGAGTAATAAAAATCTAACATCAATGACAAAATATGAAACAATATTTTAGATAACAATATTTAGTAGATCATTGTAACAAATGAATTAGATTTTAGATTTGGGTTTGGTTTATGTTTTTTAATGTACGGTAATGTTCATTTGCATCTTGAACCAGATATTGCATATTTGGTGGAGATTCTTCAGAATTCCTTTCTGGAAAAAAAACAGACACGTGATGGCATTATTCACCTAGCATGGTGTCTCCTGACAAATCATAAAGACTTCCCTTACCTTTGCCACTATTGTTGTCTGGACAGGACAGAATAAATGACACCGTGTCTGTCCTCAGACTCTTTACTTCCATCTAGTGGAACTTTCATTAGCTGCACTTGGTCCACACTGACAATATAAACACGAAAGTGAAAGTGAAGTGAGCAGTGGGCAGCCATGAAAGGCGCCCGGAGATTAAGGGTCCAATTCCTTACCCGATAGGCCACCAAATTGACAAATTGTTACAAAGAAGTCCTCCAATAGCCAGATAGCCGCAGCATCAATACGGAACAGAATGTCAAATACTCACCTTGGCATTTTACCATAATGCACTGTGATATAGTTTAACTCAGAGCTCTGAGGAGCCTCGTTCAGGGGTACAATGGATGGGTGGGAGCTCTCAGTCATCTCTTCTGGCTCCTCCTGGAAAATCATTTTTCCTGTGATGAGCTTAAATTTATTTTTGTGAGAGGCATTTGTTTTCACACATAATGAACTGACCGGTATGTCTGACATCTTGCAGCTCCTGGCTGGTATTGTTGGCTGAGTTGACTCATAGAACATTGTGTCACTCACAGATGATCTATGCTGTCAGGTTGAAACAAGGCGAATTGCTTTGCAGTTGCACTCAGCATTGCTTTGTGTATTAAACTTGTTGTAAACATGTTTATGCTTAGTTTGTAGCATTTAATAGTTTTTAATTCTATAATACAATGTTAGACGATGACCTCTTTGTCTTCTTCAGGAGTTTCTGTGTCCACTCGATGCATGTTCTTACTGCACAGAATCAAGTTTACATTTGAAAAAGTCAGCATTTCCATGTCACAGGATTTGAGATATTACGGTAATCACTACGAGCATATGTCACCTGATCATAACAGCCACTGTAAGTGTGATGAGCCCCAAAGACACTCCCACTGCAGAAGCCAGAGCAATGACCTTCAGACGCCCTGGAAATCAATAAAAGTGTGAATGCCACTAAGATGTCCTCTTTAAAACAACAACCTGGCCTGTGTGCTGCCAGAAAAAGCTGATCCTGCTCGAGATATAACTTCCAAACTGTGACAGGATGTAAACTTTGTCCTTATCTTGACCGCCTTTAAGTTGAAACAAAGCAAGAACCCACATCCTTGTGGTTAAAGTGTGGGCTGTCAGAAGCCTGAGGCACTCCAGAAAACACATCTAATGCAGACAAACGGCTATTGGTCCTGTCTTTTGTGACTAATGTTGGTCAAAGAAAATAATGGTCCTTCTTAACTTCTGATGCCTCACATTGTTGCAACACCATAAAACGTCAGGGTGACAACTGTGTCATGTCAGCACTTTCCATGAGACAGCGACCTAATCCCTGTTTCCTGACACTTTAGAGGTTATTAAAAGCTATTCATTTTAAGAAGCACAAATGAAAAAGAGAACTATGTGGACCTGACCTCATGAAAGTGAGATGTATTTCTCAATGTGTCTGAAGAAAATCTAAATATGTCATAGCAGCTAAATAAAGTCTAATCAAAGCTCAAGGGAGTTCACTGGAGTTCATTACGTTGCTCTCTGTCAGTTGAAGACCTGACTGCATGGAGAACAACCTCAGACCTGAGGCTGAGGTTGTGGATTCAGTGAAGAAACGTTTCTCTGCTCACTGACCTCGAACTCGAACAGTGAGCACGGGCGAGCTGTGGGTCCCGATTCGATTGCGGGCCTCGCAGTAGTACTGGCCGCTGGCTCCAGGGCTGACCTCAGCGATGGTGTAGCTGGAGCCCGATCGCGTTTCCAAGGTGTCAGCAGCATTGATCCGGTACCAGGTGTAGTTCTCCACTGCCGGGTTGGCCTGACTGCTGCATGTCAGGGTCAGCGACTCACCTGCCTCGATCACGTTGGAGGGACGAGCCCACGCTGAGGTGTTTTTGGGGGCATCTGCATGGTCACACAGAAACAAATAATAGTCGTGGAATAAAATAGACACTCTAATGGACATGGGGTGACAAAGCGCACAAAAATGGGGAATAGGAGCCAGAGGTAAAAGAGATTGAGGCAGCAGGGAGGGGGAGTAGGAAGGATTGATTGATCACTTTGCTCAAAGGTCCAAGGTTGATTGGAGGTTAGTTTTTTTTTTCACTCTGAGTAACCTGAACAGCGCCAAGCTAAAGGTGACTGCTCAGTAACACAAAAGATTCTGAAGGGACACAAGGAGCTCCTTCAGACGAGTAGGCCACTCACATAATACAGGCAGGACGGCCGTCAGGGACATCTGCTGTCCGATCTGGTTCCACACAGTGCAGTAATACTGTCCACTGTGGTGGGAGCGCACGCTGGGCAATGAAAGATTTTGCGAAGACCCTCTGGTCCAAGGCTGTCCGCCATTCACCTTGTACCAGCCATACTTCTCCACGGGAGGATTGGCATTGCTGCTGCATGTTAGGTTCACAGAATATCCTTCCATGATGTCCCCCGGAGGATGGATGAGAATCCTGGTGTTCTTTGGAGGGTCTGAGCAAATATAGGCAAGAAAAAGGTATCGGCAAAATGTTTATATTAATAAATATAGTTATACAAATATTTATGAGCACTGCAGCCAATTTAAATAACTAAAGAGCACACATGGAAAGAGTTACCACATGGATTTAGTGATGAAAGGCCATGCATGCAGTAATATTGATTGATTTACAGTGTTTAAAACTCTGCCTTGCTCAGACATTTACAGGTGACATTGAGGAGAACTGGTCGGGATCGGTCTACACCCAAGGGGTTCCTGGCCACGCAGAAGTACTCTCCATGGTCTGTGTAGTCCACCTTCCAGAAGTGCAGCTGAGGCTTGAAACTGTCAGGCATGCTGCCGCTCTCGCCCTCTTTGAACCAGGCAAAGCTCTCCACCGCGGGGGCAGCGTCACTGCTGCAGGTCAGGGTTGCTGAACCCCCTTCCGGTACGGAGCCCTGAGGAATGATATGGACCATGGTGTTGTGTGGGGCGGCTGTGAAAGAATGGGAGAGATATAGATGTTTGTGGCTCGTGTTATTTTGTCACGTATGGATCCATAGGCTCAAAGATGCCCACTTACAGCCAAGAGACAAGGCGACACCAGGGGACAGGACATTTTGTGGCGGCACCGGACGGCAGTTGTAGGTGCCAACATGCTGGCTTCCGAAGTTATAGATTTTTGACCATCTTTCGGCTGAACCAAGGTTGACGCCGTTCCTGTAGAGCGCAAAGGTTCTTCCTGTGGCTGCACAGCCTCGGGCTACACAGCTCAGAAACACGGTCTCTCCGGCTGCGAACATGTTCCCCGCCCGGGCTGGATGCACCTGCACCTGCAACTCTGTGACGCACGCAGTTTACAGATCTGGCGACAAAAAAACTAAACCTGGAAGATTTTTGTAGAGCAGCAACTCACCTGTGACGGAAAGGTGGATGGTGTCGGGCGAAGTCCACCTCCCCTGCTGGTTGTCCGTCTCGAACCTGAAGTGGTACTGGCCGGCGTCGCTGAGTCTTACATTGGTGATGTGGAGACTGCATCTCTTGTGGCCACCCATGTACCTAGTCCTGCCTTTATAAGACGGGCTCACCATGCTTGAGTCGGCGTGGTAGGCAAAGTCCCTTTTGTCCTCTGATGAGATGCGGAACCACATCACCCTCCTCACACTGTAGCCGGATGGATAGTCATAACGACAGGGCAGAGTCACTGTGGTGCCTGCCCATACGCAAATTTCAGTCCGGGAGAAAGTCACCACCCATTTACTCCCTGCACCACCTAAAAAGCACAAACATCACCGGTTACACTGTAGCAGATGCTCATCATTGCAATTTTTAATTGAATAAATTGTATAATCATAATAATCACACTTACACCAGTACATTATATAATTCATGCAAAATTATCAACACCAAAGGAAAAATACGTTTTCATTTCAGTAATGCCGTAGGAGGAATTACCTGGTAAAGCACTGTACACAGTCAGCAGAAACACAGCTATCCACATCTTTAAAGCTTAAGAACAATAAGAGAGGTATCAACTTGCATCTTTTCCGTAAAAAGGGATTCGATAGAATAAATATAATAAAAAGACTAATACAGTACCTGGCTGCAATGTCATTTGTTTCCCGCACACAGAGGAACACTCATGTGCTCACACGCTCCACGGCAGACAGCTGAGATGAGAGCCAGAACCATGAGACTTAAAAATTCAAAGTACTTCAGATTAAAAAGGAGAAGTGAGAAGTGCAGCACGTCCATGTCCATCACTGCATTTCTGCCTCCCACTCAGTTTGGCTGGGCAGGACTGTCTCTGCCTTTGAAACTCAACCCCCCTGCAGTGGCGCAGGGACACACAACCTCATGTTTGCCAGACCAGAGTCACAAGCTGTGGTATTAAAATGAACAGATTTCTAAACATTCCTGTTGTTCATGCAAAAGCTCATGACCAAAGGTGAAATCTTTCATTCTCATGTTGCGCACAACCACCTCGGTCTTTGTGACCAAAATGTACCGGTAAGAACTTAACTACATGCCAGATGATGCTATAAACTGAGTGCAAATCTATTCTCTACAAAAGATAGAGACAAAATGTCAACACCCTTATCTGTAGGTGGTTGGGAAATGTTCGAATCTACCTGAGACATCTTGACATTTGCTTTCATTCTTGATTTTTTAAAAATAATTTTGTTCATTCTTTCTTTCGGTAGTTTATTATTTTACTTTATTTTAGTTTATAGTATATTACTATTGCCCTGCCAATGTATTATGAGATCAGTGTTTCTGAGCTAAAACAGTATCTTCTTGTGATTTTATCAAAGGTAGCCTGCAATCATGTGAACTTTGCTAAAAGAAACACATGATTTAGTTTCCAGCTGTGAATTCCCAGGATGTCTAAAAGGTTCCAGCTTGTGACCAAGAGCTGTCAGGAGTGTGACTGTCAGAGCGGTCTTGTGCACCATCAGAGGAGTTATTCAGAGTCTAATTGCGTTTTGCAGAGCAAATTTATTTATTCTGGGTATTTAATTATATACACAAATATCAGCATACAATACAATCATGAAGTGCATGTACATTTACACATAGTCTACTACTTGCATGCAATTCTCATGTCTAATGGAAGAGCAGAAGAGGAGGAAAGATCTGCCTGGTGGAGCTTCATTTCTGATATTGTCGGAGATCGTTGTAAATGTCTGACTGCACCCCATACAGCTCCTATAACCCAGGATGGGGCAATCAGGAACACATACATTAGCAATGTAAAGTTTAAATGCATTTATGGATCTTGCTTTTTTATTTTATACAACAAAACTGAAGACACAATGCAAACTATGTAAAAAGTTGAACATCTGGGCAAAAACAGAGAGCTTTTGCTGTGATGGCAGCATTTCTCACACTTGTCTTCTCTCCACCACCAAGTAAGGCAACTGGGATGGTTTCCAACAGTCCTGAAAGCTTCTGCTGAACAATTTCTTATCATTCACTCAAGTTAATGAGTGATATGGGTGATATCATGAAGTGGGTTTTGATTGTGACAATTATGAACAAAGGTGACAGATTCATCAAACATACTTTACTTTCTCCTTCTACAAAAAAATACTAATATGTGTCTTGCATCAGATTCTTCAAATAACCTCTATCTTCACCGCAGAAGATATCCAAACTGATAGTGTACATTCACGTGAGGATAAAAAACACTTTTATTTAACAAACCCACCTGGTATGGAGACTCTGTGATTTCAGACTTCCTTGCTCGTTTCGATGCTGTGTGCATTTTTTCTTTTGCTGGTGAAAAGAGAGAAGTGACCGTTTAAACGCAGACACTTTTTTAACACACATTACACTTTCACATTATAACCAGATGTCCATCTCAAATTCCTAACCTTCACTTTTATGAGATTCGTTTAAAATATATAGCATTTTACAAGAACGAACACAATGAATTCCCATACCTGTTTCATTTGCCTTGAGCTGCAAAGCAATTCGTTTTTTTTGGCGTGTCACAATGCAGTAGACAGACAGAACAATAAGCACGGTCAGTATAACGTCACAAACAACGATGGCCACTACAACTCCCATGTCCATTGGGTAGCACTGTCTACAGTCTGTGCGGTGATGAGACAAATAACATTAAACACACACATCACTCGAAATGTACTATGTGCCAGAAAAGACCTTCCACCACGGATATCCACCTTGTTTTCCTGAGGCTGGACCTGAAAAAAAGAGAAATATTAAGAGCAGTGGTAAAAGTGGGTCATTTCCTGTGATGTTTCTGTCATTTCAGGTCTCTTTAGTGACTGTGACCACCAAAATAAACACACACACACACAGTCAATGAAGCGTGGGAAAGTCCAGTCCTCGTAGTTTACAGTTTCACATTAATGCATTGCAATTTGATAATCCCGCGCACAACTACACCCCACATCCCACTTAACCCACCACCACCCCACAAAAGAGTGCAGTCCCTTACCGAACAGTCCTGCGAGTGGAGCCACCACGCACAGTGCCCTACCCATCTGCTCTCCTGCTGCTGCCGAACGTCGTCCACAAGTGTCAAGCCACGAGTGGCCAGCATGACGGGGAAGTGAGTGTGTTCACTTGAAAAACACCCACTGAGGTGGGACCATCTCTGTTTCTCGTGTGTGACATCACAGACTTGTGGCTATTGCGTTGTCCAGCACCACGCAGGATTGGTATTACTTTATTTCAATTAGATCCCACACGTTTTTTTAAACGTTTCCAACCACTCGTGTTGGATAAAGATAAGGAAGGTCATACAACTTTTGCTTTTAAGACAAGACAACAACAAATAAAAGCTATAAAGTAAGTACACCTTTGAATGAGGGACTTGATTTAAAGAAACTCTGGATAATCATAAACTAGATGGATGATCATAACGTTTATAGAATTATATTTTCAGTACTCTAGGCTAAATTAACCTAACCTTTTCAACATATTTATCCCATGTAGTTGCACTGATATAAGTTTGTTTTAAGAAGTGTTGATGACAAGTTGCTGAATTTTTGGATATTTGTCTGCCTGGCTTCAGGAGGAACATTGTGACTGTTACAGTGAAGTGCAGCACCTGTGCAGACTGTAGAAGATCATTCTACAGGTGGAAAAAGGGTCCACCACGCCATGGTCCAAGGCCATGGGCGTGGTAGTACCCAGAGCCCAGGTGGGTAGGAAACCCTGAAGCCTAAATTAATGCTTGGACTGACTGGGCCCACCCCTGTCCAGGATGACTTGTGGCACTCCATATGTAGGCTAATAATGCAAACAAACTAAGATCTAAAGATTAGATTAACATCTAAAACACCTGTACACACACACACACACACACACTCACACACACACATACACAAATTACTGAGGTACTTTTTGTTTTGCACTTTTCTGAGGTACAAACTTTCTTCTGTAAACCTTCTGTAAACCAATCTGACCTGAACATCTGACCTAGATTTTCCCAACCAGTTTAGGTGTAAACCGAAGTGAAACAGCTTAAGTTCTGCTTAACTACATGAGTCATTTCTTTATTCTGATGCAAAAGGACTATGTACAGAAGTGAGAGTAAAAAGTCAAGACATGTTGATGGCTGGCACAGGGGCCTTTGGATTGTGTTGCCTAGTGGTGATTTTTGATTTGGAAGACATCATGGCGCGCACCCATGTTGACCCGACACCATGGCAACAGATTTTTGGATTGAAGGGGCATCGCTTGGTTTTCTATTTCCTGTTTGTGGGCAGTAAGAGTGCCCTCCTTTTGCAAGGTGCACCTCCTGCTAACCAGCTTGCAAAATGAAACTAAATAAAAACTAAATAAAGACAAAATAAAAACACTAAAGCACCAGACTTTAAGTGATTGAAGTGATTGGGGTAGTAGTAGCCTAGTGGGTAACACACTCGCCTATGAACCAGAAGACCCGGATTCGAATCCCACTTACTACCATTGTGTCCCTGAGCAAGACACTTAACCCTAAGTTGCTCCAGGGGGGGACTGTCCCTGTAACTACTGATTGTAAGTCGCTCTGGATAAGGGCGTCTGATAAATGCTGTAAATGTAATGTAAATGATTGTCACTTGTGATACACAGCAGCACAGCACATGGTGCACACAGTGAAATTTGTCCTCTGCATTTAACCCATCACCCTGTGTGAGCAGTGGGCAGCCATGACAGGCGCCCGGGGAGCAGTGTGTGGGGACGGTGCTTTGCTCAGTGGCACCTCAGTGCTGACCACAGGTGCTGACCACTGCCCCTTATGATACAGACTTATAATTTGCACCTATGTAGTTTTCTAAATTCCATCACACCCATATATGTGGGAATTCAATATGGTTCCGACAACAGGTATTACAATAAAATATGTTAATGCACAATTCTGTATATTTATGTTTCGTTGAGTCTGTGGGGTTGGGGGCAGAGTGGGTGTTCGCCCAGGGCACCAAACAGGTTAGGACCGCCCCTGGTGCTGCCCCACAAGAAGGTCTAGAATCACAGCATTGCTTTGTTGCCTTCTGTTAACTGGTCTCTGGAACTAAGTAACATCTGAGACCATTGCAGGAAAAACAAAGTTTATTCACAAATGATAAAAAAACAGAACTACAAATGACACAGGATAGAACTCGAAAGACAAAAGAATCCACATGACCCAAGGCTTGGCAGGGAAGACTAGATAACAGGAGATGAGGAGGTGCATTATTCTGTGGGCGTCGCTGGTGATCGAGATGAATGCGTCCGTGGGTATGGCAGTGTGTTTGTTTTAACCATCACCCTTTAGTGAGCTGTGGGCAGCAATGACAGGCGCCCGGGGAGCAGTGTGTGGGGACGGTGCTTTGCTCAGTGGCACCTCAGTGGCACCTTGGCAGATCGGCAACCTTCTGATTACAGGGCCGCTTCCTTAGCCGCTTAGCCACCACTGCCCTTATTGACCAGTATCGGCGGCTTAATACATAACTCACCAGACAATGACCCGACAGCGAACAGACACGAACAGGATAGCTTTAAACATGATCAGGGAACTTTACACAGGACGAACATGAAACTTCGGTCCGAACTCAGGACCCGGAGTAACCCCTGCCGGACCGGATCATGACAAAAAGATATGTTAGACCTTTTTTCCTTTTTGTGGTGTTGCTGTGTGTGTTTGTGCCTTCTGAACAGCTGCATACTATAGTGCTTTACTTGCTGGGACCAGAAATTACTACACCAAACACTTTTGCAACTAAAAATTTCACAGGAAAACAATGCTGTCAGGCAGACAGTGTGTGAAGACTGAGTATTCATCTAGAGGCCAATCATGATTACAACTCGGCACAAGAAGGTGTAACCAACCGTTAGTCGCACGCTTGCTGAAATGCACTGAGATGCTGCATGTGGTCACAGTCATTAATTCTGCCTTTTGCTCTGGCCCTTGTGATATGAACTGTTGATATGCAGCCTCTGTATAACAACCAACAGAATGCAAACCACAGGAAACAGACATCTGGTTTCCACTGTTCATTTAGACATGAAACTAATTCTGCCCATTCAGACAGTAACCTGTAATATATATGCAGAAAACGAGCTAAAATGCAAAACATAGACAATGCATGTTATTTCAAAAGGTTTAATGGTTTTTCAACGGACCTTCAACAAATCATGATTTTTACTGAGCAGTCTTGTCCAAGACACAAATAACTGGGAAATTCCAAGGCATGAACACTCTGCACTGCTTCTGCATTTCACACTAGTGAACCAGTAGTGCCGATGGCTTGTTAAACAAAGTAATACACGTGTCATGACCCACGCACAAGTGTTTAGACACAGATTTTTTACTACACACAAAAACAACTGGGTCGACGGTTCAGAGGGGAGTCACATATATGCAGAGCAGACACACATGAAGTCACCCAAGAGAATCAGCAGGGATGTGATCTCAAGAGAGTCCTCATATACAGTGCCCTCTTTCAGCAGGTTACCCTAACCTGCCACACTGTAATCTGTGTTCATTAATGTCTGGAGGAACATGACACAGGGTTTAAGGTGTTGACTTGACCTCCAAATTCTACAGATTTCAACCTAATCAAGATTCTGTCGAACTTTACCAACGCATGTTTCATAAAATCATTTTAATAAAGCCTGAAGGTTAAAAAAGGTAATTTATTTTCATCTTATCATCTAAATATTTTTACAAAACATTACAAAATATCGAGTCTTTAAAAAGCAGATGTTTCATTCAAAATAAATGCTCAGCAAATGAAAACACATATATAAAAAATTAAATGCATGCATCTGCTCATCTGAACTC
Organism: Denticeps clupeoides; assembly: GCF_900700375.1. Classification (NCBI taxonomy): domain Eukaryota; kingdom Metazoa; phylum Chordata; class Actinopteri; order Clupeiformes; family Denticipitidae; genus Denticeps; species Denticeps clupeoides. The sequence goes on along the minus strand of NC_041711.1, from coordinate 28,391,027 downwards.
AAGATTACTCATTGTTGATCAGATTAAACAAATGACAAGGGATAATGTAGTTTCCCGACTGCTGCAGTCCATGGTCTTCAGTTTCTTATGCTTTGCAGTTAGCCCTCACATTCATGTAGACCTTCTCTGCTGGTAAAGCAAATGTTCAGAATTAGAATGCAAGCAAAGCTATTTAAATACCATGAAGCACTGAGGACTAATGTAAGAATAAAATAATTCAAATAGTTTTTTTATTTCAATAGATGTGGACAAAAGCCAAGGATTTCTAATGTTTGCATAAAGACAGAAAACGTATATTAATTATATTTTCACACTGTCACCTGGTGAGAATATACATCCAACACTTCCTGGTGGGTGATTGCGTGATTGTACACAACTGGCATGAAGGTTACCTGTCTTACATTCAACACAATAATCTTTATTTTCTGCTATATTTTTCCTTGAATGTCATACTTGTATTGCAGAGCATGAGTTCTGTTTATTTTATTATTGCACTAAGTTTCTATATAAGAAATATGTTGACCTAATGGACAATTGCAGGCATATATAGATCTTGGTGGGGCTAACAAAGCATGATCGCAGGGTAAAGGCAAACTCTTACACGATACATCCACAGAACAGGTGACTGTTTTTTGAAATGCACGAATTATCAGTGGCTCCTGAATTGAGTATTTCTGTAATCTGACAAAGGTATATATGAACTACTTGAAATGTTACCATTCTCCTTACGCTGTCTTCGCCTGCTAGCGCAGAAATATGTGATGACAACGACAAGGACAGTGAGGGCCACGTCGCCGACGATCACACCGGTTAGTGTTGCAGGTTCAATTTTGTAACAGGAACTGTTTTCTTTAGGAGGGTCTAATTAAGGAGTGAAAAAATATCACCAGATTGAATAGTCACCTTATACACTATGTGTGTGTGTGTGTGTGTGTGTGTGTGTGTGTATGTGTGTATATATGCAACCGGTCTTCTAAGAAAATACTGATTATGTACAGAGTAAAGTGATTGAAATGTGAAATGAAGGGATAAAGAATTCAAACCTGTAATAGCCATGGTCTTCTCTTTAGTGAGCGGTAACATGGAGACGAGGCAAAATGAGAATTAGTGATTACTGTCAGTGGCACATAAACAGGCAGAACTGAAAAAAGTGTCTGTTACTGCAGAAGGAGCCGCTTCTTTCCACTGTTAGGGTGCAAAACTGCACTGTGGTCTTTTGCACAGACCTGAGGGAGACCAGGAAGCGACAGTCTGCTAACAGGGGGTAGGTGTGAAAGTCATTCACTCACCGTAGAAAAAAAGGAACAAGAACGCGGGCAATAAAATCCTCGCCATTTCCTGCCAGTTTCTAAAAACCTCTTCACCTGACAATTACCTGTAAAGCAAGATAGCAGGAAAAATTCAACTTAAGGCTTTAAAGTTAAGAACACAACAAAGAAAAGCGATTGCATCTAGGATTACACAAGATCGCCAAGCGTTGTAATCGGTACAACCGACACGATCTACACAGTGCCTTTATAATTTGAATGCAATACCTTTAAAACGGTCTCTGTGGGCTGAAGGCCATTCATGGAGGGCCTATGGGGGGCTGAGAAAGGCTCTTGTCTAAATGTCAAGTGAGTCAGATAATCAGTAGGTGGGTGCTGGTAAAAAAAAAAAAAAAAAAACCCTCCACGTGGGTTTATTCAAATCGCTGTGCATTTCACGTCGTCCTTACCTATTTAGTATGTTGCATTATAAAACGCTGGCGCAATTATAAACCACAGTTGCATGAAATTACATCCAATACATACTTCAAGTCACGCGCACGAAAACATTAGTAATAACTTACAGAAAATAATAATGTGATATAAGGTTTTTTTTTTTTTTTTTTAAACTGATAGTGGATATGATTCTATCACACGTCTCTGCCAATGTTTGTATAGGTGGCTGTATTTGCGAGTATTTATTCATCAGCAATGAAAAGCGACGCCTAAAGCATCTTACCTCGGTTCTGTGCCGCGGGCGTCTGGCGATGTTTGTCGTGATGCGCGACCTTAAGAAAGTGACGCCTTTTCTGCTCACGCACGTTCCTGCCACCGAGTCCCGGAAAATGATATCACGAATAAGGCGAAAAGACGAAGACCGAGAGAATTCGCACCTCATGTTTATTCGGAAGGGCGGACCTGTGGTGGTAAAAAGTTACGAGGCTGAACTTTGCGTCTTATTCGCCTTTTCCGGTCCACCTTAAAAAAAAATTAAGATCCTGACGTTACGCTAAATGGCCAGTAGAGGCTGCTGTCGCTCCACTCTCATGGTTGCTACAGTCTATTCCTTTACTTTACTTTACCGTACTTTACTTTACTTTATTTAGCAGACGCTTTTATTCAAAGCGACTTACAAGAGGAAGACACCGGTAATTCTCGTTCGATTTCTATAGAATATTGAGTTTACAAACTAAGAGCCCTGATAAGGCTCAACTTGTCAGCGAAGAGCATGCTCAGAGATTGTTAAGTGTTAGACGAAGAAAAAATTATAATGTATATATACATTTTTGTTTTTGTGCAATGGGTACGCGTGTTAGATTTGTCTGTAATAATTTTTGAACAAGAGGGAGAGACCTGCTTCTTAAAAGTGGTGGTAGTCTCGGCAAGTCGTGTGGAGGAGGGCAGGTTGTTCCATTTACATTTACAGCATTTATCAGACGCCCTTATCCAGAGCGACTTACAATCACTATTACAGGGACAGTCCCCCCCTGGAGCAATTTAGTGTTAAGTGTCTTGCTCAGGGACACAATGGTAGTAAGTGGGATTCGAACCCGGGTCTTCTGGTTCATAGGCGAGTGTGTTACCCACTAGGCTACTACCACCAGCCAGGTACAATGACAACAGAGTTGATTGGAATCGGAGACCCCGTGAAGAAGGATTTTTTTAGTCTCATTTCATTTGCTGATCTGAGAGGGCGTGCAGGGGTGTATCTAGGTACTATTGTATTGATGTAGGAGGGCGCAGTTCCATTTACAGCCCTGTAGGCAAGCATCAAGGATTTGAACTCAATGCGAGCAGCTACCGGGAGCCAGTGGAGGGAGGTAAGAAGAGGTGTAACATGGGTGTATTATGGCTGATTGAAGACGAGACGGGCTGCCATATTTTGGATCATCTGGAGTGGTTTTATGGTGACTGCAGAGGCTCCAGCCAGGAGAGAGTTACAATATTCGAGTTTGGAGATGACCATTGCCTGGGCGAGGAGCTGCGTAGCCTGTTGCGAGAGAAAAGGCCTAATCTTGCGATTCCGTATATTCCGTATATTTTAAAGCAAACTAATGACATATTTCAGTCTTTAATAATTGAAACTGACCACATGCGATTTGTCCCCTGCCCATTGTCTGTTGTTTATACCCTCGCTGGGAATAAAGGCTTGTTCCCCCACATAACTCCTTACATCCCAGGTCATTTATTTCAAAATAAAACGGGGGGATGGGTCTTGCAGTCTGATACCATGCAGTTCCCGAACTATTATGACAGTATTAGACAGTCTAATATGACTACGGAGCAGAAACACACCCCTTTCTATTGGGCAGGCCTAGCGGGTAAGGATGTGGGCCCGTAATCAGAAGGTTGCTGGTTCGAATCCTGAACAGATTCTGCTCCCAGGGCTGCCCACTGCTCACAAAGGGTGATGGGTTAAAAGCAGAGGACACATTTCCTTGTGTCACTGTGTGCTGTACTGTGTTTCACAATGACAATCACTTCACTTTTACTTTCAGAATGCTCTAAATAGTCCCTCTGTAGGACAGGTTACCAGTTCAAATGAAGCAGACTTAAAATGTGTCCCTTATTCAATTCCACAGAACACCAGTTACTCAAAAAACAATATACAATAATACTGACACACATATAAAACAATTAATTACACTGAACCACATTTAACTACATTGAAAAAAATTATGTCCTGAATAGTACCACCTTCATTGTCCTGAAGGGGCACTATCAACACAAGTGTCAGGGGAAGTTTGTGACTCTATGATGCCATCTTGTGAATGAAAGCTATGGGGGATGAAACTAGCCTCTTGTAATACAACTTAATTCTGTAATATGTCCTACTGCATATAATAAAATGGGATTAGACAGCAAAGCTCCTTTTTCAAAAAGAAAAACTTCATGTTTTTATTTTCGGGGTACAGAGTGAATTCTTGAGTTCAACAATCATGAGTACAAATGAGCACATTTGCGTCAGCATCTTTAAGAAAAATAGGAAAAATAGCAACACTATGGTTTCATCGCAGAATTATTGCACATTTCAGCTGACTCTGCACTGTTTTTTATGTTAATATCTATACAAGATATATTTGGACATACTAGCAATGTCTAGCAATACTTCCAAGCAAAGAAGCCCAGACATGGAACACCTTTATGCTAAGCACAAAAATGTTAGTGGAGCATTAAATGCAGTGCAAAAAAAAAAAAAATACAGTTGGAAGAGGAAAGAAAGAGCACTGCTCAGGAAACTGAGCCGAGAATAAGGGCATGTTGCAAGAAGGTGGGAGATCAGGAAGTTCAGTAGAATTCAGTGGCATTCAGTAGTCCGCTGACCGGGACTGCTTTACCTTACGAAGTTGCACATCAGTCCATCTTGGGGATAATGAGTAAGAACAAGACATTGTTCCCAGCCTGTTGAGATATGTGTGCGGGATGTTTGCTCTCCAGGTTCTCCAGTCTCCAACACCACCCAAAAGGCAGTGGATGGTGTGTGAATGGTTCGGTTACACCCTGCAATAGGATGGCACCCTGTCCTGTTGGAATTCCTGATTCATCCACGGATTCATACAAGGAACGTGCAAGTCAACATCATCACCTGTGGGCGAGTCTACAACATAATAACTGATACATGGACACACAATCCAAATCACTGAATTTCCCAGGACACCAGGCACAAGAAACGTGATACACTGCAGCACAGCACACGGTGCACACAACCAAATGTCCTCTGCATTTAACTGATGAAAGGCAACCGTAGAGCAGTGTGTGGGGACAGTACCTTGCTCAGAGGCACCTTGGTGATTCTGGGTTATTTTGTGGTAACGTTTCGATTATGGGTCCGCTTCCCATAACATATGCTGTGATTTCATGTTGAAAAGCCTCATCAATCATGAACAGCCTTATGATTGATTCTAAATCAATTGAAGTTTATAAAAAAGTTTTACATACATTTTCATTTATTGTGTGTTCATACAGCCATGCAATTTACACTGGAAAAACTATTCAATAAATAATAATTATAGCGATATAAATTTGAATTTGTTCAAAAAGACAGCCAAGGAGCTGTCTTTCTAGCTGTCAGGCTAAATATGTTAGTATCCAAGTGGGTAAGACACTCGCCTAAACTAGAATACCACAAATTCACAGGTTACTACCATTGTGTTACTGCCACTTAACCCTGAGTGTCTCCTGTTCCTGTAACAACTGATTGTAAGTCACTCTGAATAATTCCCTAAATGTAAATATGATGTGTTTTTGTTATTTTCTGGTTTTGTTCTTTATTAAGACCTTTATTTAGTTTATTGTTTATTTTGTTCTTTAGTAATATTAATGCTAAGATAGATCATTCAATCGATCAATAGATATGGACAGATAGCTACATCAACACAGTGTTCTTTAGTGGAACCAAGATCATGTGCTCAACATACAACAAAACCACACATCATTTCCTTTCTGAGATGGTATCAGCCTCCATTGTGAATGAGAAGGTGATGGGTATGTGAGGTTTTCTAGTGCTCTGTTTCCTGTTGTGCATCTGTTGTCTGCCTGAACCTGTCACATGTCGGAAAGGAGCTAGCGGAAAGGTGCTCCCTCATGCAACACTGGAAGATTCCTTTCACTTGAAAAATAGCATAATCACAATTTCAGTGAAAAATGACAGCAGTCTACCTATTGTTAATTAGACGTCTGATGTCAGAGGCAGCGTGTCAGCAGCACAAATAATATATGTAAACCAATAAAAGTAATGCTTGGGGCATTTGTCAGGTGCATTGTATGCTGTCCTGTTTTGCACAGTTGTGATTGTTTAGCACTTGTGTACAAGTCCATTGTTCATTGTGTCCCGCTCTGTCTGTACAGTCATACACTACCAGTCAAACTCATTTTTGGGTCTTGTATTTTTTACATAACATCATAGGATTCATGGAATTTGGCTGGCCCCCCTATCCAAAGCGACTTACAATGTGCTTTACTACAAAAGCACACACAACTTTTATACTTTGCTTTTATAGATTTTATACATTATAGAACAAAACTGAAGGCTATGAAATAACACACGAGTTAAAGCACTGATTCATCAAAAAAAAATTCCTGCTGCAAAAACGACTAAATATGTTTCTTGCAGTATATTCATCAAAATGGCCACAAAGTAGGTGCATCCAAACTAGTTTAGTTAAGTAATTATTAGTAGTGTATTATTAATTATTAGTAGTGTAGTTCTGAAATAATAATAAAAAAAACTCTGAAATTGTAATGACTACTAAAAAGTGAAAATGACAATAATTTCACTGGGCTTAAGAAACACTGCTGTGTTATGAAATAAAGAGTACATTTACAATAATCTAAAAATCTTTTAACGTATTGGTCTATGCCGGTGCACACTGTAGTAGACGGATGAAATGTCAATAAAATCATGCTGGACTCTTGGGCTGGAGCGAGCCCAGGGAAAATTAGCCACAGGGCATCAGCTTACAATTTTTAACAAAACGTTTTTTTTTCAACGCAAGGCTTTGGGCAAACGCACACTTTGTCAACCATATCGCGCAATATCTGGAACGTCCTGCACGCCCAGCCAAGTCCGAGTCCAAGTCCAACACATGTCAACAGTGCGCGCGCGGCGGGTTGGTCGAGGCCGCGTCCAATCACGGTCCGCGATGGGCGGAGCCAGCAGGCAACGTGCCGTGTTGTGTGTGTATGTGTGTTGTGTGTGTGTGTGTGTGTGGATACGAGCGTTGCCGTCAGTAGCACCGGCACGAACCGACGGGGGAGGACCGCGCAGCGAACGACACGAGAGAAACGCGCCGACCGGAGCCTCGTTCTCACCGCTACAGCGCTGAAAACTACAACAGAACCAGGGACACGGACATGCACTGGCCGAAATGTGAGTCGACGGTTCGTCCCGTCCTGCTTGCTCGTGTGCTCGTACAGCACAGTCTTCTTTATTTACAGCGGAATGACTGGGTGAACGCGTTCGTAACTCGTTCACAACGCGCATGTTATCGTGCCATCGTCCCGCTCTGTCGCGGCGTCAGCTCCCCGTTCAGAGTTTGCGTGGTGTACATTACGCCGGGGCTGTAAAGGCAACGTATTTGCTTACTTCTGTGTGTGTTCGTTTTGTTTCATACGTCGAATTAAAATGTTGGCGGTCCGCGGACGCGTCACGAGAGTTCCTCTTTCTGGGTGGAGCTCTGCGCCTCACGGCGCTTTGGAATCCCCGACCGCCCACGGCCGTGACTCAGTGGCCAGGGATTTCCACCGCCGAGAGGGCATCCCAGTCACATCTGTCAGACATTGTAGTTTGATATTTCTGAAAGATGGAGCACGGAAATCGGATCGTGTGTTCAGAGACAAAACAGTGAAGAAAATGTTTGTAGTGTTTGCAGACATTTCGTGGAGCTTGACTGAAATCGTTCGATTCATCGGCCAGTTTTTAATATGTTGGCTAAATTAGTCACTGACCCAGAAAATTACGAGGGGAATTTGTCAGATCTCTGGGATAAACTACGCTTTGTGTCACCTCTTTGAAAAGTGCTCATGCTATGTTTGCTGATTGACAGCTGACATGCTATGCAAATGTCTTTATACTTATTTTCTTGGTTTCTTTGTACTGTTTCCTGTGGCAGAGTGAAAGCAGCCTTTCAAACCCGCTGGGCCTCAGAGTTGTTCCGCATTCTACTCTGTTGACATATTTGCATGCATGTACTATTCATGTATTTGCCAGATATGCCACCTGCCACTTCTTATGCATCACTGGTCAGGCTTTCCCTTCCAGTGACTGCTCCCTCCGCCACCGCACCCTGAGGCATTCCCTGCTCAAATGTGCACTGACCACCTACACGGTCTTATGTTTGATAAAAATGGGTATGAGTGTTGTCATTTTTTTTTTTATCCACTGGAACAGTGTACCTACAGTGTGAGTTAACATTGATTCTCTGAAAAGCCTCTTGTCTGTCTGTAAGCAAACTCAATTAAACATTTTTGATGAAACAAAATGAAAGTGAAACACTTTTGAGAACTACTTTAGAAGTGAGAAACCTTCTCAAACGTTTTGGTATTCCTTGGTTTCGGATATTGATTACTACACTTTGCTCATGGAAATGTCTGACTGGCAAGGCTCACAGCAAATGGGTTCTGGCCTAGTGTTCAGCGACAGACAGGAAGTTGTGTGGTTTCACCACAGAGAGCGTAATGGAGGAGGAAGCAATCATAGAAAGTTCTGTAAGAACATCCTGCACAGAAATGTTTTTCTTGTGCAGGTAGGCCTGACCTCACCATTTGCTTTCCTAGTGGAATACCTTCCTAATAACGTTGTCTGTGAGCATTATGCTCCTTTCATGGAAATTTCTTTCAGGTCACATTTAAATTTCAAAGAAATCTTCCCCTCCTTCCTGGCCACATTAGTGCAACAACTGGAAACGTCAGATATTGGTGACTAATGATAGGAAAGAACGCATTTTAGAAGCAGAACAGCAGCTAAGAAAATGAGAATTGGGAATTCACAGGACTGGGAATATACAAGTGAATTGAAAATGAAAAAGAAAGTGTGTGTGGGTGATCAGGCGTGTATGGGTATTACCTTCTTAAATTTACTACTGTTCTTGTAATATTGTGATTGGGACTCTGTCCCAGAAGGGGGGGAAAGGGCCACCTGTGCCGTTGAGTCATGTCACACTCGTTGTTTTTAAATGAACAAGTGATATCACAGTGATCAGTCACTTTATCCAGAGCGACTTATAATCAGTAGTTACAGGGGACAGTCCCCCTGGAGCAACTTAGGGTTAAGTGTCTTGCTCAGGGACACCATGGTAGTAAGTGGGATTTGAACCTGGGTCTTCTGGTTCATAGGCTTGGTTCCACTGGACTGCTACCACCCTGACTAGCCAAATTTGCACTAAAAGTACACGTGCGTTGCGCTCTTTCAGACTAGTGACCACTTGCTAAATCCGCAGTCAGTGCAAAGCCCTTGTGCTGCTCCTGAACACGTTTTCTCTGAAAAGACTGACCACATTACTTTACTTTACTTTACTTTACTTTACTTTACTTTACTTTAGAAAGTCAGTTATACCGAAGATGAGTCCTCCTCTACCACCACCAGTAGCTCTACCCAGATTCAGTGAGTTTGAAGAAATGTCTTCAATCTTTTTGGCATCAGCTCTAGCCACAGATACATTCCCAGCTAAACTTTTCAAACGGATCTTTGGATGCATTGGTCAAGACATTTATACGCTCCCACTTAGCCAAATCATTACAGATAACGGTGTCTCATTTCACTGTTATGCTGATGAAACCCAGCTGTACATGCCACTAATACCAAATGATACCCACAGACTACTTGAATGTTATGACCATATCAAACGCATGATGGCAAGCAATTTCCTGCAGCTTAATATAAAAAAGACCGAGGTCATTCTTTTTGGACCTTCCACAAATGGAACTTCGGTTCTGGAACTGACCACTCCTCTCTCCACTTTGATACAGCCTTGGGTCAGGAATCTTGGTATCATTTTCGACGCTGAGCTCCGCTTCGATAAGCGAATGAACTCCTTTGCTCCGAAACTCGGGAATGCCTTACCGCTGTACCTCAAACTCTCTCCACCCATCTTACCCTTTAAAAAAAAAACAGTTGAAAACATACCCAGGCATTCTGAGATTGAGGTTTTTATTTATTTTATAATTTATTATGTTTAAAAACATTTTTTTTATTTCTTTATTTGTTGTTTTACTCTTATTTTAGGTTAATTTTATCCTCACCCATTGTTTTATTCAGTGTATTATTTCTCATATGTACAGCACTTCTGTTTTTGAAAATGTGCTTTATAAATAAATGTATTATTATTATTATTTATTATTGGTGAACAGTTCAGAAGTGATCGATGCCATCACCGGCACGCTGTTGTCCTGTTGTCCACAGCACCAAAGGAGAAGCCGTGTTACCCTCTTCCCACAGTGAAGAAGCTCCTGGAGCAGAAGAGAAAGCGAGAAAATTCCTCAGCTTCGCCTACCTGTGCTCAAGTGCCAGTCACTTTTGCTCCTGCTGCTGCTCATCCAGTGAGTGGAGATTTAACATCATTGCATAGAGTAAATAAATGGAGTTATTATGAAAAAGAAATCATTTAATAATGCTGTCCTAAACACATACCCTGGGACTGTGTAGTATATCTGTTTTAGTGCTCCTGGGTGATTAAAATGTGGGTATATCAAGAAATGCATGTTAACATATCAGAGAAACAGTGTTGTTCGACCATTGTTTAATTGTGCACTGTGGCTATTGTCTAGCTGAATCTTGTTTTTATGTTCCACTGCAGGAGTCCTCTGAATCAGCACAAGCTGCCGCAGGAGGTACGTCAATGTAGTAATAAATGCATTTCAGTGAATGTGGTCATCTTTTTTTAATGATCAGCATGGACAACCTGTTTGGTGCTCTTGGCGAATGCCCCCTCTGGAACCCCTTCCCCCAACACACAGACACACAGAAACATAAAACATAGGAATTTTTTGTTGTAAAACCTGTTACTCAATCATATTGAATTCCACCAGATAAACATACATTTTCTTGTCCATCTTTAATCAATGTAAATTTGAAGTCTGTGAGCAGGTTATTAGACAGTTGACTAAATGTAATGCTTCTCTCTTTTTCAAGCCACTGCCAGCAATTACTCAGACATGGGGGCTGTTGGCTATGAACAGTGGGACTTAACCAGCATTCATCAGCCCTCTACAGCTCTGCACCAGAGTGGCCAGTTATTCCCCATGGCAATGGGTTTCTCCTTCAGTCAGAGCCCAGCCTTCAACCAACCTGCCAGCTTCAGCTATAGTCAGCAGCACATGCAGGGCTACCAGACCCCCACTACGAGTCAGCAATATGTAAGCAGTACTACAGCTGTTTCATATATCAAGTTACATTTAAATACCAGTAAGAACAGGTAAAATGTGGTATGCACATTTTATAGTTCTATATTTACAGCCCTTAATAAAGCAAGAGAGAACAGATATACAAATACTGAGACTTCTGAACATTTTGTTCATTTCACATGCTGATAATAATAATAATTTCAATCCAATTCGAAGTTGCAAATAGAAGCTAATTTTTCAGATTAGTCCTCTGACCATAATTGAACAACTTTTATCTGCAGTCTGAATGTCCAGTCACTGCAAGCCTCACTGGCATCTCCCACAATGAGCCTGTGGAGAACCCAGTGTACACCTGGGACTCAGGAGTCAGACTTCAGGGTAATGCCGCCTCCAGCTTGGACCATTTCTGTGGTCAGATGGACTTGAGGAAACTGCAAGAGGCTCAGCTGTTACTCCGGCACATGGATTACACCTGGCAAGATGATGAGGGGGACACGTGAGTTGGATGTTTTACTTGTGTTATTAGTTCTATGGCACTTACTTTGAATCGAAAATAACACCTAAAACTCGTTTTCTTCAAGGATGCTGCACATCTACACAGCCAAAGGCCAGAGAGAGTACGCCTATGCTGCTGCTGAAAAACTGAAGCATTTGGGAAAGCTGGATTCAAAAGAGCACAAGGGAAAGGTATGTCATTATTTGGCTATTTTGTTTGAGTTTTAGACATTATAACCATATAAATGTAATAACTAGTGGTTATGAACCCTTGTGCTTCTCAGAGTGCGCTGCTGGTAGCAGTTACAGCCAATCATCCATCCATTGTGCACGATCTACTCTCATTAGGGGCAGATGTTAATATATGTGATAACAAAGGACAAACCGCCCTTCATCTTGCTGCCACATATGGCTTCCCTGAGGTCATGCAGGTAGAAGACCTCCAACATCGTCTGAAATATGTTTGGAAACCATTACGTTAAACATAGATAACACTAACGGCTTCTTCTCTTTTGTAGTGTATTTTCTCCATGGGGCTGAAAATTAACCTTGAGGCTCGCAATTTTGAAGGTACAATATATAGAACATCTGTCCTCTACTTGTAGTTTGAACTGAACCCCACCAAGCTGGAATTTAATTATTTCCTTCTCGCTCCCTCTCTTCACACATCGCTTTGAACTGAGCAGGACTTACTCCACTGCACTGTGTAGCTATCTCTCACAGTGCAACAATGAAGGCCATGGCAGCTTCCTCATCCACATGGGTGACCGATGGCCTTGCTGAGAAAAAACTTGTGTGCCTGCAGCTCCTGAGGAATGCTGGAGCCTCTTTGACTAGTCAGGTATGGCTGTCAGACAAATAGTCTGTTCTGTTCCGTAAAATATTACTGCATTTATTTGGTTATAAAAGTGAATGCATTGTTCACTTAGTATCCACAAATGGAACTATTCTATTGCAGGAAGTCAAAAGTAACAAGACAGTCCTTCACTTGGCTGTTAAAGAAGGAAATATCAGCCTTGTCCATCATCTTTTGAGAATCTGCCCAGTAGAGATGCAGTTCATTATCAATGTAAAGGTGAGGATGACTGAAAAGAAGTTGATCTCTGTTTTAAAGAACGATTCATCGGAACAATTATTACATAAAATTGAAAATAACATGATGACTGGAAATAGTACACAGTCATTATCTCATAAAGATTATAGTATAGCCAGCCTTAATTGTAGATAAGTAACCAGGGGCGTGTTTCCCCAAACCATCATTTAGCTATTTACCTATTTGGACCCATTCAGTTGCTCAATCCAACTATGTGGGATTACAATAATTGAAATCTTAAAACACTTACATAAATTGTTCTGGATATGAGCATGTGCCAAATGCCATAAATGTTTATGTAAAATGTGTAATTATTTATACTTGTGATAATAATACTCAACAGTGGTTGTATGTAGGCCCTAAAATTCAAATCTCACTGTGTAACTCTGCAAACCCAGGCACATGGTCACACAGCCCTCCATATGGCTGCTGGCCTTCATAGCAGCCCACATCAGGAAGAGTTGATCTGTCTGCTGCTGAACCATGGGGCAGATCCCAGCATTCGGAACCTGGAGAATGACCAGCCGGCACACCTGCTGCAGAGTGGAGAACATGGAGAACAGGTAAGTTTTCTCCAAATTACCAAATCAATGCACTTAGCTGCTGTTCTAACCCACGTCATTTTTACACAAATGTCATTAGCTACCCTGATTTCAGAGATTTACTTGCCTTGTTTTCTTCCAGCTTAAACTCATTCTGAAGAGGAAAAGTGCCTCATCTAGACGGCGTATCACGTCCTTACAGGACCAAGAGTGACCCGGACTACTTTTAAGTCCCTGTGTGTATCCGTTATCTGTTTCTAATGGAGGTTAACCTAATTCATTGGACATTACTGAAAGGCGTAGACATTCAAAAGAATTATGTGTATACCATATATCAGCCATCAGTGTTTAATATCTGGCCAAATAACCATTGATGATGAGAATGTTGGACCATTCCTAACTCAGCAATAAGTTTGAAGGAGAATGGGATTTTTCCCATGTCCCATTTCCACATACACTGAAAATGTTTTGATTCAGATCGCTAATGCCATCTGATTCAAAGTAAATGGGTTAATATAATTGATCTTGTTTTTAAAAACCTTTCCCAATTTAAGCAATTTATAATTTTGGTCAAGCAATACTATTTTCTCTCTCTGATGTGTGTGTATAACTTATTGAGGAACTTGCCTGATACTGTCCATATGTATCAATTATATATTTAAATTGGCATATTATCAGATTTCAGAGCCTTTGTTGTCCTATGAATGCAGCCTTGCCTCCACAGACAAGGGATCTTTCTGTATCTTCTTGTGAGGATTTTCAAGCAGTTCAGCTCTCAATTGTTTAGAGTGTTTGCTTATTTCAGATATGTAGGTTAATGTGTGTGTAAAGAAAAAATACATTACACCAAGCTAACTGACTTTACCAACTAACTAAGGATCATGTGTAAAGCTAACATACTCCTCCAAAGACGGGAGGTTTTGTCCTCTGTAATTTCTGTGAAATTGTTGATGTTTACAGCTTCTTACTGAATGTACCAGCTTCACAAGCTTTATCACCATAATCTTTATTGTACAAACCATATTGGTTTATAGAAGAGTTGCAGTAAGCTCATCATACACTGCATCAGTGTATGAAAGCTAAACACTTCATTGTATTTATTTGTTCCTTTCTATTTAGAGATTTCAAATTTCACCGTTTGATAACATGTCGAAGGACAATGCTTAAATTATTGCATTGCTGCATTATCTCAGCCGCTGCTTTTGTATACAGTGTCACATTTTACAGGAACTGTCTCCTGCACTCATTACGCTAGATTGTTTCGTTACTCACACTTACTCATCACCAGAGTAAAGGTCATGGTGAGTCATCCTAGCTCAGTGTTTTTCAGCTGTCATCCACGAGTATATAATTGTACCTCTTTGCATTGATTTTAATCAACTAGCAATGATCTAAATTTTTTTTTGTAGGATTTTTCAGAGAATACAGTTTGACGTATGAGCCAGAAACACGATGTTCCATAGAGCTAGGTATCTACATTTATATTTACAATTATCCATACAGCAATTATCAGACGCCTTTACCCAGAGCGACTTACAATCAGTAGTTACAGGGACGGTCCCCCTGGAGAGGGCCAGTGTCTTGCTCAGGGACAAAATGGTAGTAAGTGAGGTTTGAACCTTGGTCTTATGGTTCAAAGGCAAATGTGTTACCCACTTTTATTCAGAAATGTTATAATAAGTTATTAAAGTAATTATAAGTAATTAAGTTATTAGAGTACTTTTTTAATTAAACTAAATTCTAACACAATGTCGCCATTTTTATATATTTTCATTTACAGGGAGAAAAGCCTTTTCTTTTTGATATAACAAGATCAGTTGCACAGTTGACAAATGGAGAGTTGCTGTATTTTGTGTTAGTTTATCTGGGCTGGTACATATATGTATCTCGTCTTAGCTCTACAGTGGTAGTAATAAAAAGCACATTTTAACAGATGTTTTCCATTATTTAACTAAATCTGCAGTCTTTAACTGTGCCATTAAAATGAACGGAATGAATATATTGTGGATGAAATTATATTTCTTATCAGTGAAACCACTGATGATTTTATCCATGCTTTGAAAATTCTGTTTAAATTCACAGAGCATGAGCCAACAAATAAACAATGTGTATATTATTATAGACATGTTCCATTGTGCAGTGCTGCAGAAAGACAGGACTGTTTTACGTCACTTGTATGTTTATTTGAGGTTATACTTGGACAGAATAAAGAATATCAGTGTGTTTGAAACGAATCGGTGTGGGCTTATGTTGTCATCACTGCAAAAAAAATAAAATAAATCCCTCAAGTTATCTAATTATCTAATGATCATCAATGATTGTTTTAATGTTAATGCTACTAACAGAGTGAATAAGATCTTACATACAGATTCCATACACTTAAATTGAAAATGCAGAACATCATGTACATACAATCAGTCATACAAGATTATGACAATTAAGGCTTTATTCAATCTATACTGAATTAAGCCCTTAACTCCTGTTGGTTGTTGGTAGAACAAAGTAGTGACAATTAAAATGTTTGCTGTGTAAAATGCTGAAAGAATACGAAAAAATAATCGGACTTTTTGTCTTTGAATTATTGCATTTTTCGTTGCAAGGAAATTATTTTAACATATGGCGATATGAATTGTATAGAAAAAAATTATAAACATTATCTGAGAACAGTCATATCTGTTGATTTTAAATAATTTAGATGATTATTATACAACCATGGTGATGATAAAACATGAATAAACCCACAATTCCTCTAAATTACTGGAATTAACAAGTTCCAATGACTTTTGTGTTTTTAAAGACTTTAAAAACATGCTTTGGCTAAGATATTTGCGAACAGAAACCTGGAACAGAAAAGACAGGCTGGCCAGGGTAGGGGTAAGAGACTCCAGGTAGCAGATTTCCAGTACATTAAGCCCATTCTCTCTCATGTCCGGTGTAGTCCCACTGACCCACCAACTTCCATCTTGCTCATATGGTCTGAGGAGGAACTGCATGAGAAAGAGGGCAGTGAGAGAGAATATAAAAAGTATTACTGGTTGCGTGTGTCTTTAGGTTTTTGTTCTAACAGTCTATTGAGACTCCACTAGGAATTATGCATTTGTTTAGTACCTTCTGTCTTTGGTACCTGGGTCCCTTCCACTGGACTGGACCTAAAGAGTTGAATAACACAGTTACACATTTTATACAGAAGTATGTAAAAGGGGTGACAGTGTAGGCGTACTCCCACATGCAAACCTAATGTCCACAAAATCTGTCAAACACGCTAGACTGACCTGAATTATTCAATAAATACATACATAATGCATAATAATTTCCTCATTAGCAGAGTATTTTTGGAGAGCGAGTCGAAGAGGCCACATGCTGCTTGCTAACAGGACACTGTACACATTGCCTTGCCATGGATTTAAAATAACTCACCAACTGACTGTAAATTTGTGCTTTTCAAGTCAGTTATGTATGAATGGAAGGGCAATGTTCATTATACAGTGTTTTGACTGTAATAGGGGGAGGGGGGAGCTGGATTAATTTTCATTTTAACTTCTAGCATCTCGATGAGTGGATCGGCTTTAATAGAGGAGGCTTAACATTTCCCTCAGAGGGGCGAAGGATTCACTTTTTTATTAGGTTCCACACCCTTCATCCAAGACAACCCACATGCACAGTGCAGCTCTGCAGGCATGTGCAAACTCTTACTTGGACGATTTTGAGCATTTGAATTTTTTACCTGTCAAAAGCAAACAAAAAGATACAACCAGAAATAAATGAATCAAATAAAAGGATCAAAGTGAGAAAGAGATAACGCAAAGGTGACCGGTGCTCATCATTCTGAATATGATAATAATGAAAAAATAACAATAGTCATGAAAATGTAATTGAAAAACAACAGGAACACAACATGCAGAGTGCCCTTCTGTGGTCATGGGCGCTCTGTGAACAAGTCAATCAGAGAGAGAAAATAAAAAGAAAAAGACATTTTTATGCATCATAATGTGAGGTCCGTGTGACGCATACTTACTCAGTGCTATGAGGATGCCCGACACAAACATGACCACCGCCAGGATGACCCCTGTGGTCCGCAGTGTCTCGTAATCTGTGTGAAGCCACAGCCGTGAGACGTTTCAAATTCTTCCAAGAGATGCCAAATGATCAGACTTACCGTAGTGGAAGGCACTTTGGTCAAATTCTATAAGAGAGAGATGACAAGCCACATAGAAATATATATTAAAAAATCAAATGTATAAGCTATATTCAAGTTTTTTTTGCCAATTATATATATATATATAAAATTATAAATTATTTCTCCTCGCTTTTTTGCTGCGACGTTTGCTCATATGAACCTCCTGCTTTTCCAGCCTATCGGTTCAAATCGACTTCATGTCCACCATCGGTGACGCGCCCTCGGATCGTGGAGGGAGCGCGCGCGACAGAAGGCGGGGCGAGACTGCGTGGATCCGCGGTGCGGCAGTGAATCCTGCTGGCACAGTGGGTCCAACCCCCCCCCCCACCCCCCACCCTCCCACACGGAGACCCCGTCCCGTGGGTCGATGAATGAGCGGCGCTTTTTCCCAGTTTCGGGTGGTCAGCAGCACACACACAAAAAAAAATATCCCCTTTATTACAGTGCGCCGGAGGAAATGGTTTTGACATCCGTGACCGTATTTTTGTTGGTCGACTAGTTGGAATTACGAAAATTAAATGCGGCGGGACTGCGGCTTTCCGCTGCTGAGACGCCGGATCCGTGGAACCCCCTCCGTCCCCGCACCGCACCCCACATCTGTACACTGGACTTTAAACCAGTTTTCAGCTTCTCTCTTTATTTATCACCCGATGGCCGAGGAGAGTGGAACTTCCCCGCGCCGGGAGACCCCACGTAGGTCAAAGCGACGGACGACTTTACGACTTTAAAGCTGAATTCGTATCTCTGCGCTACTTTTTTTTTTTTTTGTTCGGAGTTAAAGACGCCAAACCTGCTGTGGACTCCATATCCGCGGTGGACGAGGGTGCCGGGCTGCGGAGCGGCTCTTCCAGTCCGAACGGCGGGGGATGCGGCGGGCGGATGAGCCGGAGGAGCCGGAGCGTCGCAGTAAAACGCTGCGAGCACAGCGCCCCCCAGCGGCGAGGGCCGCCAGCGGCAGGCCCGCATGTGGAGGAACGCGGTCCCCCCAGAAGGGCGAGGCGGTGCAGACGCTGCGGTTTGAGCCCTTTGTGCAGGAAGCTAACGTGAAAATGCAACGTGTAGCATATTTATATAAAAAATAAAAACGATGTAATTGAAGCTCTCTGTCGATTTACACACTGCACAAGTAAAAACAATGTACTGACTCCGACAGCCAGTAGTCCAGTTGTAAAAATAAATCGGGGGGGAGTTTTATCGTTTATCAGCCATATTTTGTGCTGATGGCGGTGCACGTGCCGGTGCACATTAAGCAAAACTATACGGTGATGGTTAAAAGCAGAGGACACGTTTCGTTGTGTCACCGTGTGCTGCGCTGCAGTGGATCACAATGACAATCACTTTCAGTGTTGGTGAGAGGATGTGGATGATGTTTCTTTTTTTTGATAATCTTGTTGAGTCCCCGGTAGTTAATGCAGGGTCATAGCCCTCCGTCCTTTTTGGATACGGAAAAATGAAACTCGCTGCTGCCAGTGAGGTTAGAAGGTGGATGATACCATTCTGTAGGGCCTCAGTTATGAAGGCCTGGTATTTAGCACTGCCTGTCATGTTTTATTTGATGTTGCTCTTGTTACTCTCGCACTGCCTGTCTTGCACGGCCTGTCTCCCATGTTTTTGCACTCTTATGTAGGCGGTTTGTCGATGTTCAAACCCCACTTACTAACATCGTGTATAATTCGTATTATTCTCCCATCCTAAAACATCATGCATGGTGGGGATGTTATATGTCAGATACCAAGATTTACTCCCAAAGAAGTCGGGTCTTGAACGCTGCACCGCGATTGTAGTTAAAGGCGGCTTCAGAACGGTGTTTTTCAAGGCACTTGAGCACAAAAATTTACAGCGTCGAGGATTGACTTTATGCTTCTTTCTTTTTCTCACCCTAAAAAATGCGGCGTGTACATGCCGATTATTGTGGCCCTGTTGGCCTGCCGTAGTTGAGGTCGTCTCGTAGGAAATTTGGTAACATAGGCTTAATATGCTTTGCCACGTTCGTTTTCATATTATGGCACATAATACAACCTAGTTTTAAGAAACCCTTTTGTGAGGTAGAACATGTTCAAAAAATGTGGCCCAGCAGGCCTGGCGAGGCTTCCACTATTTGGCCTGATGGATGGAGATGAGGTTTTGGTGGTCAGTCCATACCAGGAAGGTGATGTCTTAACCCTGCAACCAGTGCCGCCACTCCCCTAGACCCCACTTGATTGCCAGCACTTCACAGTCCCCCACCCCAGTCCCCAAATATAAGAAACCATTGTAGCTGTTTCAGTGTCGTGGGTGGGGATACCAGATTCTTGGGATCCATGGCCACACCCTGGGGTGAGATGGTAAAGCCTAGAAACGTGGTGGAGCACTGGTGGAAATGACATTTTTCCAACTTAAAGTACAGTTGTTGGGCAAGCAGTATCTTGGTCACTTTTCTTGTCCAGGGAACGCATACACCTAACATGTCCCAAAGGCAGGCGCATTGTAAAACCCGAACAGGATGACCAGTTTTTCATAATGTCCAGTAGGGGTGATGAATTAGTCGCCCTCTCTGATGCTGGTTATAGGCCAAGCGCCAAGCTCCCCAGGCGCCTGACATGGCTGCCCACTGCTCACACAGGGTGATGGGTTAAATGCAGAGGACAAATTTCACTGTGTGCACCGTGTGCTCTGCTGCTGTGTATCACAAGTGACAATCACTTCAATTAAAAAAAGGGCATCTGGTAAATTAATGTTTGTATTTCTCATGATCGTGAATGAGGGAGGACGGGCACAGAAGGATGGAACAAAAAGGGGGTTTATTGGACAATAAGGAAGAACAAAGCTGCAATGTCTGTGCTGAACTGTTCCCCAGTCTTGCCTTCGGCTTCCTTATTCACAGGATGCTGCAGTCGGAATGCTCCTGCAGGATTTCAGCCTGTATGGGTCTGTTCCCAGACCTACTCCCAGGGGCACCGGACAATCTCAGTTCACATATATCTTCCAACTATACATGCAGGTTGGACACGGATAGGTGATGGAGGATGCCTCCAGATCAGGCGGGTTTTTATTCAGCCTCAGTCACACGCACCTGTACCTGTAATCTGAAGGGAGTCTGAAAAGTGAGCAATGACACGCAGTTACTCCAATCCTAGTACTCTGGAGATGGGGGGATGGAGCCGGCACAGACGTGAGAGTATTATATATTTATTTAGATGTTAGATGGTTGGGGAAGGGTGCATTGAGAAGGATATCCGGCATAAAAATTTGGCCAGATCTTTGTGCAGACAACCAGCTGTGGCACTGTGGCGACCCCATAAAGGGAGAAGCCAGAAGAAGACAACTCATTTTGCGGTCTTCTAGTTCATAGTCGCTACCACCCGCATGCCATAAATTTAAGCTGCCCGTATCCAGAATTATGTAAGAAGTAAGCCCTGGTCAGAAAATTGGGCGATCACCAAGTAATAATAATAATGTTGCTAATGTAAATAACAAAGTTAATGAAGTAATTATAAAACCATAGTTGTTAGTCTAGTGTGTATTTATTTGATACCTCAGAACAAATGAGATATGTCTACCAGGTCGTTTGGCAATTCACATGTGCTGCACAACATACAAAAAAGAACAATCCTTGTTTAACCAGGAAAATACTTCAGTTGCAGCCTTGCATAATGAGTTTAGACACAGTATTATTAATGTGCATAAGAATGCATCAGCCTCTCAAGCAGGGCCACATTGAGTTATAACTATACAACAAATAGGGGGAAAAAACAGAAAGAAAAGGAAAATGTAGTTTAGCAGAATCAGACTGAATTCTGAATATATTCTTCTCTGTTGAAGATGGTTGATGGTCAGTCACTCAACATCGTGGCTTGTGTTGGTTAACCTGCCCCCTCTTGGCAAACTTCTGTATGAATAGAGACCCCACATGTATGATTAAAAATGCAGCACCAGCAGCCAAAAATACAATTCTTACATGCACAATACTGTTCGAATGTTCAGGGTCATTCAGAATTAAAATGAATAGAAAAATCAGAAAGAAAAGTGTAATAAATAGTCAAAATATGATGTTGAAGACTATTTTAAATGATTTTTCAATCAGTGCAAATTTCTAAGTGAAAGACCTGAGTTAACAAGCATTCCATTTGAACCTTTTTGACATCTTTTTAAATGCACCAAACAAGGACATTTTAATTAACCCTAAACCTTTGAACGATTTTTTTTGCACATTTTAATGTAATTTTACTCACGGATAAATTTTAACTGCCGTGCTTTACTTCCCATCTGCACAAAAAATCAATGTGTATAATAAGATTGTGTTTAAAAGATGAAAGTCACTTCACCATGTTGCACTGTGTGAACTCACCCTTTAATCTAGCTGACTCTGGGTCCCCCACAGGCCTTTAAAGACAAAAGGATTTATTCAGAAAAAAAAACTCCACAAGAATGTGTCCAGCAAACTTCTAAATAGTCATAAATTATCTTCAGTGTGTCAGTCTTACCAGTAAGATGTTGAGTGAACTTACCTTGATTGCTGGTTGAACCTGCAGCGGCATTTTCGGCCTACCAGAAAAAATTAATTATATAAAGAGAGATGAGAGGGTGAGAGAAAGAGGTTTGGTCTAATGTTACAAGTAATTAGACTGTGATTGACACTGAAAAGTGAATGAAAAAAATGAAACAGCAAATGCAACATTTCCATGCTTGTGTAGCTCCAACATATGATTAATCTACTCACGTATTAAAATATATTAGAAACATAAGTGAAAATATCTGTTTTGCTTTTAGTGAAGTAGCTCTTCTCTCACAGATAGCAGGGGAATAGCGTGAGGCCTGTGAATAATTTATGGCTTGGTGTTACTTGCAAAGCAGTAGTGACGGGTGGGGCGACAGGCTATCCCACACAGGACAGAGGCCATAACCAGGGTGCGGTATTGGGTGTCTGAGGGGGCTAAGATTGGAGAATTTGCAAGCATGTGCTGGCTTGCGGCCAAGCAAGTCCCAGATCTCAGACTTGTTTATCAAGTTTTGTACAAAGGCGGCACCAGCACATAAAGGTCCAAGTAAAGCTGCATCGAGCAGCGCATGGACGAATAAGACAGATGTGGCAATATTCAGCTGTTTGCGGAGAGAGAAAACACATGCTAACAATTCTAGCAAAACTAAATCTACATTTCTGAACGCAGCATTCCCCAGGTTTTAGGTTTTTAACTACTTATGCATTCTAGCTAAAGGGCAAATTGTTCCATGAGTTGATTTTTTTTCAGCTCCACATTTCAGACATGCTTCAGCATAGCAGCATGCAGATGGCTGCTCCTCCTCGTGTGCAGCTCAACTTTCCAGACTTACTCAGAATGAGGAGGATTCCCATAAGGAAAAGGGTCACTGCAAACACCAGTCCACCAATACGAAGAGACTCGTAATCTGTTGAAGGGGACAGCTGAGTAAATGAGAGCGTTTTAAAGACTTTCTGTTCATGGCAAGCACTGAGTCTCAGTCAGCATTGCCTGGAGTTACAGTCCATTCATGACAGACAGGATCTATGAAATTGCAGAAGAGACAAGAGACGAATTAAAGAAATCTCTACAAGCAATGAAAGGCAAAAGCTTGATCACCCTCCCCCACTGAGGGCGACCGTTTTCCACTGATCCTAGAAAAATGGAGGGAAAAACACGGGCCAGTCCTGACATCCCAGATGTTTTCTAGTTGGGGATGAACTCTGCCCCTGAAAACCAATGTGGACAAACTCCCACTTACCATAATGAAATGGGCTGTCAGGGTCTGAGGGAGGGAGGAGGAAATAAACAAGACAAGTTTAGATCTCAGGCCGGCGACCCTGTATTTTTGGGAGAGACAGCTGAAAATTCAAAAGTTAAAAGAAAGTAACGTGCATACACAGTCACTGTTATCCTCATTCTGCCTTTGACGATACCCACAGTAACTGCACATAAAATGTGAGTTTACAGAAAAGAAGAGCAAATTTCTTACCCTGAGGGTCATCCCCAGCAGAAGCTGAAAAACAAAGGAAAATATTTAAAACGATATTTAAACATGTAAACTATAAAAGTTCAAATGGCACTGAATGAACTGTATATGTCCAGCAGCTGGAGTCACTTTGCCGGCATATTACAGTGACATTTTGGGAAAAACAACCAGCCACACAGCACATGCAATGAACTGCTGAGAAGCACGATACACCAAGGCAGGAAAAACAGAGCATGCATATGATTAATGGACCAGAGATATCAAAATGTCTTAATAAGTGAATCCTGCAAAAGCTGTTACACGCAGGGCTCAAGTCTATTTCTGAAATCTTCACAAGAACAACAATAAATGTCTCTTATTAATAATACCACGCCTGTATTATAACTGGAATCATTTCTCCCAAGGCCACCAAATGCTGTAAACATGTTCAAAATCGTTACCATTTTATAATTCGCTATTCACTGACCTACAATTCCTCAGAACTTCAGAACACACAACTTTAGGAACACACAGGACATGAACAGAAAGGTGATGAGGCAGTAGCTTTGATTACACATTCTGTTCAGATCTTAGAAACAATAAAAAAAAAATTGGGTAGCGTTAGTCATGTTAACATTATGTTAACATTTCTAGTAAAATGTATACCAGGCCAGTTGGTCAGTTTCTCTAGACCCTTGTATTGATATCTATCTTCAGGAACCCTCAAATCAGGCAGTACTTACAAATGATACGCACAATATAGGACTTTACATTGCAAAAACCACTGTGTGACAAACAGGAAAACAATAACCACATTTTAGGTAAAGGCCTTTAGATTCTGACAAACAAAGCTCCTGCTGTTCCCTACTGTCCGGTTATGGTTATAATGTGCAGGGTAGAGCAGTGCACATGATGCATTATTTATGCCAGATATATGAAGCTGCTGATACACTCTTAGGACAACCAAAATATAAAGCAGACAGGCCTATAATTTCACACTACCATGACAGCTGACTTACCCGGCATTTCCCTTCCAAAAGCTGATCCTGTTCACGCATATGTAAACAGACACAGGATGTTAATCCAGCATAGGTGATGCAGGTCTACAAGTAGACCTGGCCCACGACGAGGCCTGAACTAAGCGCTGATGTGACTTATGAATATCCACAATAGTGTAATACGTGTAATTGTGACTGTAAACTCTGTTAATGTGCAGAACCAAATCTGGGAAAAACATTATTCTTCCTAAAGGGCATTTGACACCTGATGACACCATAGAATGCAAAGGACTAGGAGAATGGTTATGTCATGGCGCACATACTTTTAAAACTCTTGAATTGAACTATGATAGTACACATGCAGTCAAACATTTCAGTTCCATTTGATCCCAGTTGTCTAGAAACAGTATGGTATCAGAGTAAAGAGTCATTTGAAATCTGATTGGTTTGCCTCATAAGGTTTGATCCTCGAAAGTCCGTGGTTTCTGTAGATGCGATTTGCCAAAAGAGCACAATAAAAGGAATTTTTGTCTCCAGGAAATTTGAAGTTGCATCACTAGGGACAATTTCTTTCACATGAATAAATAAAAATAAATAAAAATTTACTCACCAAAGGCAGGGACGAGACAAGTACAAAATGCTATCACAACAGAGAGAGCCATGGCCTCTGTGAAAAAATAAAAAGCAAAATTGCCAGATCACACCAACCTTCAACTGCTCAGGAACTTCACACAAACACACCAGTTCTTGAGTGAATCTTCTAATAGTCCATGTAGAACAACCTTTTTGCAGGAAGTTTTGTGAATTTTTATTTGTCAAAACAGCTCTTACAAACCCAGATGGTCCTTGAGCTGAACAAACAGAGGAGCTGTCCTAAGATTTATACCTATCTAAGCAGGACATGGTCAGTCTAGACTCACTTGGCAAACCTTTAGAAGACCATTAGGTGACTAAATGGATGGTCTCCTGAGAAAGCAAAGAGGGCTCTATTTCAGTACTGGCACTTGTTGGGTTGGGGTACTGAGGTTACACTCTATTTGATATTTGGTCAATGAGTTAAGGTACAACTTGTATTAGAACCATTTAAAGGTTGCCTATTTCCATGTAAATTATGTTTTTTTCACTGAGCATTTGCACAAACCCCCCTTTCACACACACACGGATGGTAGAATGCACGCTGTCGCATTGGAACTGTGCATTATAATGCACAAACGTCACCCACGGACATCCTTTGCAGATCCAAATACTTTCCCAACTTCCACAATTCTCCAAAGTCCCGCATAAATGCATTGACAAACTGATGGACAAACTGATACAAACAAATCAAAATCTGATTTCACGCTTGAAAACTCTTGTATTTAACTTCCTTGAGCTGTCGAAAAAAACACTTACCTTCCTCAAGCAGCACCCAGAAAGGCAACAAATATTTACAATATTTTCTTGCTCCTTGAATGAACGAATACGCCCAGACCAGTTAAGCCTCGGGATTGGTGCCTCTGACTGGAAAGACTGGATATTTGTTGTGACTCGAGTTTATACTGAATTCTTCATCGGGTTGCCGATGTTTCCCTGGAAGCCGCTGGGAAGACGCCTGCGAGGAGCCCAATGGAGAGATCAGCTCACAGCAGTCGCGGCGCAGCGCGGCGCAACACTCCAACTGTTGCAACACGATGTGCGCACTAAGTACCAATATTACGGGCTGCGCACTTAGTACCAATATTACGGGCTGCGCACTTAGTACCAATATTACGACTGTCCGCTCAACATCGCGATGGGACTGATGTCGCAACTCGCTCGGAGCACGTCGTTGTGCACGTTGCCTGGTTTAAAACGTGAAGTGAAACCTCCATATTAACACATGCTTTTCGATTTTTTTTATCTCTCTAAATGCTGTTAATACGTCTGTGTGGGATATTGCTATACTCAGAAAGCGCAGCATGCCACAACATGTTGGTTAATTTAACAACACATTGCAAATTACTGTTTTCAGTTATGCATTCAGCTTCTTTTGTGCCTGAAGCTGTCCTCAAATGCTTTTGACTCTCACATAATTTGGGATTTTAGTTCTTAATGACGGTGCCTATTTGGCACTTGTTGGACCCCTGCAGAATAAAATTGGGGCCTGATGGTGTTGCATGATGGATAAGTATCTGGCTGTATTTCTAAGCGATGATACACCATTAATAACCAACCAAAAGTCCCAAACTTGTACGGAACTTCCACCATGCTTCACTGTTGCTTGCATACTTCACAGTTGTACTGCCCTCCTGGCCTTCTGTGAAAATTTGCCTTCTGCTTCAGCCAAATATTTAGAAATATCTGAAATCTTTATCTGGGAAAGAGCTTTGTCTGGGAAGACCTTGCTGATGCAGTATGAATACATTGGGTCTTGTTGTGTGTTCAGTTTTACCTGTGTCATGAAACTGTATTCCACAACCTCACCAGAGTTTTGCTGTCCCACACAGTCCTACACATTTGTTTCTGTAGTAGTAACAACGAACAAAGATTTAATTTCGATTTTCCTTTTGTTTACCTAAAGCATACTAAGTTAACACCATTTGTCCCACACCGTACTCTATCTGAAGCCTGAATATATAAAATGTTTTACAATGAGACATGAATAAGACACAGAGCACTTAATGATATGGTTAACATCATAACATTGTGCAAGCTATACTGAAATATGCAATCATGGAAATAATCATATGATCTATGATTTCAGAATACCCTGAGAAATAACAGAAACGATAGCAACTAAATAGCTATATTTGGCCTCTAGGTGTCACTAAAGGATAACATTGCATATAATAAATTCGTTTCCATGGAGGGCAAATTATTTGATGTAGACACGTGTTACAAACTCCATGAAGCAGAATGAAGCCAACAAGCGTAAAACAGCAAATAAAACGCATATGTATGAATCTTAATAGACCGTGTTTCCAACAAGAAATTCTGCCAGTGTGTGTGTACACTGAGATCCTTTGATGGACTTATTGATGTAGTTGTTACAGTTTGTCTACTACAAAATCAGGACATTTACTTATGATCATCCAATCTGTTACAGCAGATGTCAGTGTAGAGTATTTCCTGCTCCAGAAATAGTTTGTGACGTCAGGGGTGTGAAAGTAGCAGTTGAGCGCTTGTCAGATGAAAGGTCATTGTGATTTTGTTCAGCAAGTCCCAAAAACCATACGAAGGTTTAACTGTGATCTTGTTCATAAAAATACAGAATTCAGAGTAAATCTGTTAAAAGGGATAAATCTGTTTCTACTACACCATCACCTCCATAAGTGCCGATCTGATCCGGTGGGTGCAACTGTGCTCTTCTTAATGTGTACAGGGTCCCATATCACCACAATGTATATGAAGCCATTTTCAAAACACACCCAGCATTAATCTGTACATACCGCTTGCACAGACATTTAGGGAAACACATAAATTTGCCTTAGAAAAAAAACTCTTCTTCATATGTGAACTCATAATTTATTGAAATGAAAGAAAAAGCCCAAAGAGCAACAGAGGAAATTTAATGGACTGAGTGAGAGCACAAAACTTTGCATTATTTACTCAGCTTCACCTTGTATGAAGTGCAATACTGAAAAGGTCTGTTATTCCTTCTAAAATTCACAGCTAAACTAACTTTCAACCGTACATTTTGACCCCCTTTCCAACAGATATCAGCCAAATATCACTTTTTTATCTGGTCTCCATGGTCGCTGATTTCACTGCAGACGTTTCCTCTGTGCATGCAGGTGCAGGAAGGTACCATAATACATCCTACTAAAATACATATTATACAGTTTAATACCTTCACTATACCTTAATCAGCTTGCATGAGTAACATAAATTTAAGGCAGTTATCCTTCCGGTATGAAACATCCCTTCCAAAACTGGTTTTCAAATATATCAGCTCTCTGTCCGGATATCACAAAGTATGCCCTAGTAGTATTTCCTTATTTATTATAGCTTATAAATTGAAGACCACAAATCAACATTTAAGGCCTTATAATATTAACATGATAACATGACCCCATCCTTCCAAATGAAAAGCCACGCATTTCATAACCAAGTGGAGTCTGTCTGAAGGGTGAATGCATTTCACACACTGACTTTTCAGGTCAGCTAAACCTTACTCACGCTTGACCGGTAGCCCTGTCATGTTACGGATATAATGTGGCGTCTGCACACTCTCAGGAGAGTGGTTTTTGGTCACAGGGAATGTGTAGGTAGGCAGATCTCATTGTGTCACATTGGGGTAGACTTTGAGTTCAGCCACCATCTGACTGGCCACATTGAACTGGTTTCCATGACAACTGAATTCTAATGACTGCACCCCTGGCCCTTGCCTCAATGAGAGACAGAGACTGTCGCTTCTAGCTTCCATGTGTATGCCTTTGTGTTTGTGTGTGTCTGCGTGCTGAAGGGGCTGTGCATCTGTGTTTATGCACACATGTTCTTGCAACACCTCTTCACACTAGAGAAGGACAAAGTGACAAGGATTGTGCCAGTGCTGTCCAAAAATACTGGACTGTCTTGACACCCCTGTGTGCAGAAAACCGCATCACTCCAGCATTCAGGCAGACAGCCTAGCCCTTGAACCATCAGCTCTCACTCTCCTCCTCATAACCATCCCTTCCCCCCAACCCATTTAGGCTCTCGCTCAGTGGTCTGCCCATGTGACTCTTCACAGCTGTTCATTGGCCAGCACCACCGAGTCATCTGGCCAATCCGCGCAGCACAATGGTATAAACATAAGCAAAAGCTGCATGCTTATGATCTGGAGGCGAGTTGTGTTGCACTGAGGAGCCGAGGCTGAGATGTTCTCCTTTTGCTTGACTGAACAGAGTTGCCCTTTCTTTCTGCCTGTTCTGGGAAAATCATCTATCTGCACCGACACCGAAGTCACCAGCTCTGGTTTTTCATTTGTCACCTCTGACAAACAAGTCCATGAGAAGACATGGCTTTGACACTGACTGGTAAGTACATCTCCACGAAGGCTGAGACCATTTTGACGGGGTTGTGCTTGGGAGCAAACAAAGGAAATATAAAAAATACGCCACCCAGACGGTGATCTTGGGTGACTGGTGAAAGTAGCTTAAAATTATGTGAAAAATATGAAAACATAATTACGGGTATGGCTTTGTGAGGTTGTATAAAAAGGATTTAATACTCATGTATATTATTCAGAAAATATGCATCAGGATATCTTGCTCTAATAAATCCATGAACATGACAGTTCATGCTGACCTGATTTATTTGCATTCAGTAATTGCAGACAGCTGGCGATGCCCTGAGCTTATTATAATATTAAAGCGTATAACAAGGACCCTATTCTAACCATGTATTGCCTAGTCCTAATTAGAGCAGGAATATTTGCATGTTCCCTGTACCATGTGTTTTAGAGCTTTGTCAGCTATGCTCTCAACATAATAAAGAGCATAAAGAAGCATTTGAACACACCGAGCATTTGATTTATTTTGTGATGCCTAAAGAGCTATTTGCAAATATATTTTTGAATTCAATTTTGTTTAAAATGTCCGGAGCCAATTTGTTCTGTGTTGCTGGAGTGCTGTCCGTACATAAATCTGCAACCTGTTTCCAGCCCAGACATTAATGTGCTATTTTAGGCTGTTTCATTTGAGGATGGTTAATCACAGGGCCCCAGGGGGACATGGGGAAATTGAAGCGCCGCTCTCCCGGGGGACTGTGTCTGGGCTGCGTATTGGCTGCTTTATCAGAACATGTTGCTCTGTGTTTGTTTTATTTCTCCCTACAAACTGTTGAGGACAAAACAATCTTGGTTCATTCTGTGGTGAAAGCAATAGCTGTCATGTCTCTCTCTCGAGAGAACAGTGAGAGGGCTGTGCAAGATGGAGCCTCAAAATGCACAGAAAATATTTCCAGGTAGTGCTGTGACTGAATCACCCCAGCAGCAGGGTTACATTACAGTCTCTCACCTTCTCGAGGGTTGGATTTGGACAAGAGCTGTGGTGTGGGGGTGCAAAGTGCATTCCACAATGGCGTGGCTTGTCAGCGTGGTTCATCTCAACGATGTAATCACGCCTATATCTGATCATGCATTTTCCGGTGTCCTGGCATGTTCTCCTAGTAATGCAGAAGATTAATGTGACAGTGGTTGCCTCCTAAGTATACAGCTGACTTAGCACATGCCACAAAATGTGACCAAGTTGTCTCTAGTGTCTGGATGCCACAATGACAGGCAAATGCCAGAATCCCTGCACTAATTTTCTGTTCTTCTGAGAGACATTGATAAGGTGGTTCTGAAAAGCATTATGAACATAATGACATAACACCCCCCCATATATCATCCATATGTAAAAAAAAATGTGAATATGTGTCTGTAGGTGGTGAAGTTGAAAGCTGCTTCTGCTGGTTGTAGCCCAGAGAAGTTTCTCGGGGGTCTTCACTCCTCTCTGAAGTTCTTACAGGATGAATCAGGATGACCATCAATCTCGACCTATCCTGTGAGCAACCAACGATTTAGCCCTTCCTTAACATATTAACATGGTCAACAGTGTTAATTATGCTTTAAGCCATTGTTGTGTCCTATGTATAGAAACATAATATAAAGCTGAGTTTGTGTGTATGAAGGGAGCTGCGTGAGAGGGTCCAGCCTGAGCTGCTGGAGCTGATCAAACAGCAAAGACTGAACCGTCTCTGCGAGGGTACCTGCTTTCGGAAGATCAGCACTCGTAGGCGGCAGGGTGAGATACCCCAGTGTACCCCATTCCTGCAACATCAGCCATTCTCACTCAGACCTGTCATTGTCCTTATCTGCATCGTCTTCAGACAGCTACCCTACACCTACACTCCTTGACCTATTTTTATTTACCACTTTAATGTATTGTTGCAGGTTGGTGGCTTTCTGTAAATCAGCCCACTCAGGCAGTGTTGACGGGATTTATTCTACAATATTCAACAATCAGCTACTGTGTGCAAACTGATTGTGATTACATGTCGTCCACACTCATGTAATGATGCTGTATTAATGTACCATTCATTGCACAAATGGGGGTTGAGTCATTTCTCTCAAACAAGAAAAAGTGTTTTCATTTGTTTCCATATTATTACCCACAGAGAACATTGGGCATATTTCCAACGATGCCAGGTTCTGATCCAAGAGATTAGAAATATGGTGGGGGATAACTGCCCTGCAGGACGTGTAACAATCAAATGTCTTTACATGTCAACATCTACTTCGTTCAGACTATTGGTTAATTGAGCCAATGTAATTTGTGTGCATAATATAGATACAGGGTATTAGTGTGTGGTTGACGTGTGTATGAAAGCATATTTGTGTAAGATACATCACACTCAAACAATAACATTAATATTAAATTTTCTTCAGACAAGTTCTGGTACTGTCGACTGTCACCAAATCATAAAGTGCTGCACTATGGAGATCTGGAGGAGAACCTACAAGGACAGATACCCCACGACTCTCTACAAGAGAAGAGTAAGCTCAGGTCATATATTTACATACTGTACTGTAAATATATGATTATCTGTTGTTAACTAACAGAAAATCATTTAATTTCCAGTGTAAAATGATTTTCCATAATACGGTGTAATTCTCTCCCTCATTGCAGTCAATGTGGCTGATATCAAAGCAGTGATTACAGGGAAAGACTGTCCACACATGAAGGAAAAAGGTGCTCTTAAGCAGAATAAGGTGAGCCACAAAACGGCAATTGATAGATTTTCTATAGAGTATCTGCATTTTGCCTTTCCGCTGCATGACAGGGATCTGGGTCTGAAGTTCAGCTGCACACAGCTCAGCTGACCTTTTGTACTCAGGTCAACCAAGCTAGTAATGTCCAAAAAAATATTTAAAACACAACCACCTGGACATGGCTGGCATAACCACCATGAAAATGTTGCAATCACAGAGTGGAGTGGAATTCCACTTCAGAACATTTACGAGCACAAATAGTAAGCAGAATAATAAACTGAAAGTTGCATTGTCAGCCACACTGTGCCTTTTTACCCACAATGCCAGTGGGTGGCTGCCGAGGACAGGTAAGATTGTGACAGATCTGCCATCTGGCGCTGCAAACTCACCAGTAAATGTGCAAATGAAATCCACAGGAGGTGTGGGTGTCACTTGCAGGTACTGAATCATGAAATGAAATGTTTCATTCTGTATCAGGAGGTGCTGGAGTCAGCTTTCTCTGTCCTGTACGAATCAGATGAATACTTAAACTTCATTGCTCCTGACAAGCATGAGGTGAGCTGTGATCTGACTTTTGACATTTTTATTATGAGTTCCTGACTAAATGCATGCAACAGCACCAAGAACAGCTTTGTAATGATTTTTCTTTCTTATTTAAGTTCTGCATTTGGATAGATGGTCTGAATGCACTCTTGGGTAAAGAGATGTCCAGTGCACTCACCAAATCTGACATGGACACTCTAATCTCTATGGAACTGAAACTCCGCCTTTTGGACCTTGAAAACATCCAGATTCCCGAAGCCCCTCCTCCACTTCCAAAGGAGCCAAGCAATTATGACTTTGTTTATGACTATAATCAACAGACCTGAGCCTTCCAGCTATCATTACTCTTTTCTTCATGATATACCTTCCTCCACCATTGGGTTTTAATATTTCAAACACCCTGTTGGCTTGTACCACTACACCTCTGTAGGTCTTGGTGATTTATTCTATGTGACTTTGCCTGGTAGATTTTTACCAGCACTGCTGTCAAAGCTTTGCATATTGTGTCTGCTGACCTTATTCAACAACTGCTTAAACATTCTGTGATGGCAAATGGTCTCTGTATTTATTTATTTAATAATGTAATGGCAAAGGGACATCATGTCATTGTTCTCTAGTGGTTTATTCATCATCATCCAGTCATTCATTCACTGATTAATTCAATTGGGTGGACAGAATTCCAAGAGTGCTGTTCCTGTCCAAGTCCATTCTCCACGGAGCATGCCATCACTTCTCAACTTTGATACTCAATCATTAAGTACGTCAGTACAGGCTAAAGGGCAAATTGCAATGTGCAATAATAAATACACTGAACCCTAGAAATAAGTATTTTCACATGGGCCAAGACATACACTGCGCACATCACCATTAATATACACCTAACAAGCTTGAGAGAACATGTTTGGGGATGGGAAGAAAACATTATTTCATTTTTTTTTGGTAAGTCACATGCATTGCTCTAGCATACTGTATTTTTTTAAATATGGACATTTATCTTACTATGCCTACTATGCTTACTTAGCAGGAAATTCTAAATAATGGTTCAAAATAGACAATCCTATTGGCTGTACTGCAAATGGAAGAAATAATCAAGCACAGTATTAGACTAAAACCTAGTCAGTAGAACTTTGTCTCAAGAGATGTGAAAAATCGCAATGGCTCGCCCCATCAACCAGTAAAAATGTACCCAGATAATCAAAAAAACATTCACAATTAAAAGAAAAAACGTATTCAGGAAGGTGTAAAAGGTGTCCCTCTCAATAAAGCCCAGTCAATGAAAAAACATCTTAATGGCAAAAACATTAAAGCAAACAAATAAAGTGATGGTTTGGTGGCACTTACGACATAAACTTATATATATATATATATAAAAATAAAAAAAAAATGAGAATGACAGGCCAGGCACTTATCCCATTCCTGCTCCAGGGAACCAACTGTTCTTCACAGTGTCAGGCTGCCACTGTCTGATCCAGCTCATGAAATGATTATTAAATCCATCAACAGCTGGATGAGGTGAACCAGGGAGATTTTATGACCTGAAACCGTGTGCCATGGTGCCCCAAGAGCAGGACTGGAAATCATTGCACTAGACTTAATTTCAAAGTTGAAAGAGCTGTATAGATTGTTCATTTATTTGTTTAGGTGAGCTTACACTGCCTCAACATCACAGCAGAGAGTTTTATGATAAATAGTGCCAATCAGAAGCTTTTCTTCGTATCGTGCTGCAATGGTAGAACCAATGAGAACACTGCCATCATCAGCATACACCTGCTTTACAGTTGGCTGCTCTGAGAGAATGTTCTCAATCTTTAGAATCTGAAAAAGAAAGAAAAAATAACTCAACATCTGTCTCCCCCAAAAAAATGTATACCAGAAAGACCTCTAACTGACCTCAGATCCTGGTGGGTCCTGGGGATCATTTTTAAATAATTTCCAGCCATTTGGGTGACAGCCCAGCCACAAGTCGCCAGTGTCAGGATCCACATCTATGTTGTCAACAAGTGATCCCACATCTACAGCCTGTGGAAAAATCAGACTCCTCAGATGCTTTTCTCTTTGAAATGCCATTGTATGTGGCCACACAGGTGTCGCCACAATAAAACAAGCTTAATTTTTCCAGAAATGAAACACACCTTCACTGGGACCAGGTTGATATTGTCATTTGTCTTCAGGACATGGACTTTATGATCAACCACATCTGCCACATAGATATACCTAAAAGCAGAAAATGTTAAACATACTGAAGGGTGGTTTCACATTTCTATGGCAGATAGTAATTGAAACGTTAGAGGAGTGAAACATACTTTTTGTCAGGTGAGATGTTGATGCCATTAGCACTATAGAATCCCTCAGCCACAACCTTCACTTCCTCAGGACTATAAAACACTACATCCGACCACGCGAAGGAAAAGAGTGGTGAGATCATCCTCATAATAAGGTGGGTGAAGTACTCATCGTTTGTGGCATAGAAGCTTTCTACTCCCACAGCCACTATGTCATTCACACTGAAAAGGGAGAGCGCAGCTCCGGTTATGTTTGAATTATATTCCAATGGATCATAAATACAGATTGTAAGTATTCCAATTAAATTACTAAATTATATAACACAACAAAAGCAATTCAAAAGTGAAGTGATTGTCACTTGTGCACACAGTGAAATTTGTCCTCTGCATTCAACCAAGTGAGCATTGGGCAGCCATGACAGGCGCCACTTTGCTCAGTGGCACCTTAGTGGCACCTTGGCGGATCGGGAGTCAAACCGGAACCCTTCTGATTACGAGGCCCCCATAATTCAGTTATGTGTGAGCAACAATGTTTCATAAAAAACATGCTCATTATATGTTTAAACATAAAATCATATAATCTCACGTTATATTTCTTTGGTAAAAATTATTTATAAGAAGTAGAATAAGTTTACCTGTGAAGGAGTTCATGTTTTATAGTCTTCACATGTTCAAGAGCCTTC
Source organism: Denticeps clupeoides (assembly GCF_900700375.1). Taxonomy (NCBI): domain Eukaryota; kingdom Metazoa; phylum Chordata; class Actinopteri; order Clupeiformes; family Denticipitidae; genus Denticeps; species Denticeps clupeoides. Next base: position 28,355,509 of record NC_041711.1, on the reverse strand, counting down.
TCATCCTCAATAAATTTGAAGATCTCCACCTGACTCTGGTGATAATTTGGGTGCTGGACATGATTAACAACAAAAAGGTGTACAGTGCCATCTGCAAAGTAACACGACAGTGGCGCAATTAATTGTGGGTGCTTCAGAAAAGCCTTCATCTTTTACGGCATGGATTCATCAAGACTAAAATAATGTATTTTGTCCAATCTGAATCAAGTAGTAGCACACAGGCACATATTCATGCTGCAATGTTCCACTTCCACTACTGGTTTCAGGAGACTGAAAATCAATGACATGATTGTGGAACCTGTTAAATAAACTGACATTTATCACATTAAATCCTCAGTTTCTAAGATGCAGTGATGCCATGTTCACTGTAGACCTTGCAGTCAGCTTGAAAAATTCTAACAGAATTCTTAGTGTCACGTCTGACACTGCTTGTTCTAGATCTCACCATGCCTTTTTTCACGTCTCCATACTTCTTGAATCAATTTGTGCCACTCAATGTGCTGTAAGTCAATGCGGCAAATGGGTTTGGTCAGTTAGAATTGCAGACAGAAAACATGTGTGCCCTTATTTTACCAGCGTCATCCAAGTATACGCTGATTCCATGAGGATTAAAGGAGTCCAGGTCAAAGCCCCTTGAAATGCGAAGCTCCACGGGCTTCAATTTTGAATCGAAAAGGTCAAGGATGAAGATTTTCCCTGGATCATCTGAATACCGAGGCATACCAGGATACTTCAAGCCCTGATGAAGTCAACAATAGCGGCGATTAGTTTATTGTGGTTTCATGTTCACACCGACTTGCTAAATGGCATTCAGCCCATAAAAAATATGCAATGCCACGTACACTGCTAATGAGTGCCAGTCCATTCGGAAGTATTGCAATATCTTCTGATCCATAATCTGTTTCAATAAATAAATCGCACATGACTTTGAAAATGACCTTGCAAGAGTTAAAAAAAATATATATAATAATAATTCTATTTAATAATGAAACATAAAACAGGACTCATACATACCAAGACCTTTAAGGACTTGACAATTCGGAAGGTGGTTCTGGATGAGTTCTCTCGTGGCGAGAGAAACATTTCTACGAAACATACAGAAGTATTAAAAGTACTTGCTGGCGCTGGTGTTGCGGGTAAAAACGAGTTGACAAAGTAAGCTTGTCGTCATCACCTCAGTCTGTATATTCGCTGCCCTAAGAAAACCGCGAGGGCCGCGACTACATAGGAGAGGATTTTGAGCTTCCCCATGTCCCTCGGCGTGCCTGCAGCTGGGAATCTTCCAGGAAGCGGCGGGAAAGTTTAGGGGGAGGTGTGGACGTGTGGAGGTGTGGACCTGTCCCGGCCGCACTAACCCTTGTACCCGCACACCCCCGCGGCAACAGAAACGCGCCGAGTCTACATTTATAATAATAACTGCGTGTTGAAACTGCGCTCAGTTTAATAATGGTGACTCTGTGTATACCGAAAGAAAGACGTTTTCCTTCCTCGGGATTTATGAAATTGACATGTATCATATGACTTACATACGGCTTCTGATTGTTTGCATTTGTGTCATAGGACACATTACTTTAAGATGAGCGCATATGAATAAAAAGGGGCGATAGAACAAGAAAGTCTGCAGAGTGCTTCCGGTTACACTTGCCACATTTTCTGTCAAAATAAAAGTCGGGAAACGATGCATTTTAATTTGATAACATATTAACCGTTGCATTCCCCTGCCAGACCATTATGGGCAAATGAACATAACAGGAATAAGTTGCAATGAAATCACGTTAAACTCACGTTAAAATCACGTTAAACTCCGCATACATTTAGCTCCCTACACCAAGAGCGGGAAGGAAGCAAAGCAACATGTAGGGGGACATAACACACGCAGCCCATAACTTGGACCGACGGACAAAACAGCATTTTTCCTCTGATACAATAGTGGTTTCGTGGACACGTTGGTGCACATTATTTAACGCCGTTCAGGTGCTGAATATTTCTGGTGAAATCGGCATCGGCGCCGTCGTGACGTCACGGGACGCTGGGCTCTGTAAGGATGCTCAGCCGGTCCGGCTAATACGAGCAGCCCCTCCAGTGCCCACGGTGTTTTCTTCACGTTCTGGGGACGAGATTTCGCTGAAATTCCTGCGAGGAGCACGAAATAAAACACACGGTACGGCGACATCCGTGTCGTTCCTTTCATCCATTGTCGCGGTGGGTGTCGGGATGCTGCTGATCAGTTGACACGCTTACACGGGCGGTGCAGCAAAGCCAATTTATTTTTTGTTTAATGAGACAAAAGGCGCAGACACTTAAGTGTGGTCGGAATGGAAAAAAAAAAACATATTTGCAAAAACAATGCCATTGACAGCAGACATTGTTTACTGCATTAAACATTTTACGATTTTATTTTTCGTTTATTGTCAAATATATGTCGTCATGCGAACGTTTCCTTTTATTTTGTATTTAGTAGAACCTTAAGTCAAAATGAGTTTCTTTCCTTATCGATTTAATAATGCTCATCTAAAGGTTGTCATTTTTATTCATAGATCAGGGATTATTCATTTCTCAGTTGCTGGGTCGCTTCTCCGTGGCAGTGAAATTTATATTCATATACATAGAAACATTAATTCTCAAACATTGTGTATTTTCTTTAATATTTCATTTTATTTATCTTATTTTATTTAATTTTATTTCATTCTGTTATGCTCTGTTTTAATCCAAACAGATACTGCTAAGTATGAGTATTTTATACATGAATGTGTGTGACTCAAAGCAGCTCAGTGTAATTTTTGCAACAATTTATTTGGTTACATTAAGGTAAAATACACTGTCAAACCAAGAATCTGGTCAATTCTTTGTAATAACTCCTGTTAGAACTATGGGCTTCCATCACCTCTGCTGTCACCTCTTTGTTGTTTTATTGGTCAGCAGCTTGAATAGTGACTACTGAGGTGACCGGATGATCTGATTAGTATAAGTAAGGCTGTGGTTAAAAAAAAAAAAGTATAATATAACAATTCAAACTCTGGCAATTTTGTCACTACAGGTTTCTGTTTGTCAAATTGGAGATGGCAGAAAAAAGTGACCTGAAAGCTGAGCTTGAGCGCAAAAAGCAGCGCTTAGCCCAGATACGTGAAGAAAAAAAGCGTAAGGAAGAAGAGAAGAAGAAGAAAGAAGTAAGAACATTTCAACATTTCAGTAAACCTATTATGGTTAATAACACATGGCTTGGATTGCATTAAGGTCTTATAGTGCTGTGTAAATTTAAACTACATATTGATTGATTTTCCAGTCAGAACTACAGCAGAAAACAGAAATTGTGACAGAAGACTCTGATTTGGACCGCAAGCGACGAGAGACAGAAGCTTTACTGCAAAGCATTGGGATCTCACCAGAACCCCCATTAGGTAAAAAAAAAAACATTCAACTGCAGTGCTTTTTGGGTCAGAAATTCTCGCAAAATGGCAGAAAACAATTGTACCATTCTCACTTTATATTCATTATATTATTATTTTCAAGAATATTGGTGTTTTTGATCATCCATGCCATGTTTTAGGGTGTAGTTAAGTGTTGTTCAAAACAGTCCAAGTATTTAGTCCATGTTTAATCCATTTTAGAAAATATGACAATGTTTTTTCTAAAAAATGTGATTTCACATGCATTTTCGTGCTTTTGTGATCTTGGGATGTCAGTGAAATATTGCAAATGTTAAAGCTGCACGTTTGTTTTACTGAACTGAGGTGAATCCAAATTGGATGGTGGCGCACGCTGATAAAAAAAAAATATTAATTCTTCACAAGACTGGAAATCTGTTGACAATTTCTTCTTTTTTCCTTTTTCTTTGCTTTAACCATTTCAATCCATCCTGATGATTTGGGACTTTTCATCTTTGTTGATTTGGTTTGGCTGTGCCTGCCACTGCTGGTCACCAGTGCAGCCACTGCAGCTTTTAACATGGAATACCTGTTATTTTCATTATTTAGTCCCAACCCCTATGTCTCCCTCTTCGCAATCAGTGAGCACACCGAGTGAGGCTGGCAGCCAGGAATCTGTTGATGGAGGGGCAGTGGGAAGGTACATTATATTTTATTGTACACTCATCATGTGCATTTTGGTTAATCTAACATGAATGGACACATTTTTAATTGTGTCTTATGGTAAGTCATGACCCTCAAATGGCCATCAGTTCAAACAATGTTTTTTGGTGAGTTGCATGAACAGGTTTAATAACTGGAGCTACACTGTGCAGTAATGTGAACACGTGGTCTTTCTTAAAGTCTGATGATTGTCTTTTCCTTTACATCTCTTATTGGGGATTCAGATATAGGTAAGGAGACGTCAGTGTTGTGGAATGTGAAATATGGTTAGGGTTCCATGAATCAATGTATTACTGTGCACCATGTCATGAGCTGTCTTTCAGATTTGTCCCACTCATCTGTGATGTTTATGTGATGGACATCTATGATGTCATTTAATTTTATTGTGAGACATGTTTATTTTTTTCTCATATATGCATGTCCTGTGCTACCCTGTATCAGGACATTGCAGTGGGACACAGACCCTTCTGCCCTTCAGCTGTTGGCAGATTCTGACATTGGGTACGTTTGGGACTTGTTTTATATATAGAAGATAAAATGAAAAGTTGAGAACAAGCAGTCTGATTCTTGGTCATTTTCACAGGCGCAAGATGCAGAAACTAGGGGCATCAAAGATTGTGCAGATTGACTTCCTCCCCAAAGAACTCGTAGCGTACTGTAAAGAGACACAGACTCCTCTAGCACCTCATCAGTCAGATGGTATGCAAGGAACCTAAAATGTCACAGCCATTTTTTTCGACTGTTTTTTGGGTAATTTTACGTGACTTTTTGCTTAGGAATATGTGCAATGGCTGTTTCTCATAGGATGGCTAATATTTATTCTCAGAGGAAGAAGAAGATGAGGAAATATCTATGCCAAAGGTTGATAGAGAATCTGATCAGCAGGATGCTGAAGATACTCAGCAGCCAAAAGAGTGTAAGTGGTAAAATAATTTAATTTCCTATAAATACAAAAACATTACATGCAACCCTACAAACCCTGGGTGTGCATATACTTCTCACCCTCCTCAAACTCTCTTTATTTTAGTCCATCCAAGGGAGCTAACAGAAGAAGAGAAACAGCAGATTACTCACTCCGAGGACTTTGTCATTTTCTTTGATCGGAGTATCCGAGTGGTGGAGCGAGCTTTAGCTGAGGACTCAGACATTTTCTTTGACTACAGTGGCCGTGACATGGAAGATAGAGAGGGGTTTGCATTATTTTGTTGTGGAGTAAATTATTGGTGAGTTGGTCAAAATGATACCTAGTGTACTCAGGCGTATATTTCCATCCATTTTGTACACAGGGATATGCAGGCTGGATCGAATCTGTCATTTAATCGACTCTTCTACGATGAACACTGGTCCAAACATCGAGTTGTTACGTGTTTGGATTGGTCCCCGCAGGTAACAAGGTTATTTATTGTCTATATAATATATGCACATATCTGTTTAAAAATGTGCAGAGATATAATGGTTTTTTTTTATCCAGTACTCTGAACTGCTGGTGGCATCTTACAACAGCAATGAGGATGCCCCACATGAACCAGATGGGGTTGTTTTGGTTTGGAACATGAAGTTCAAGAAGACAACTCCAGAGTATGTTTTTCATTGTCAGGTGAGACTGGTAGCCATATGAATGACTGAACAGAAGAAGCAGATCAGTAGCACACCACAGATATATAAACACAGTCTAATTCTCTGCTTATACCATGCATTAGCAAGTGATCTATCTGTATATGGTCATATGTATGCAGTGTCTGAAATCCATTGTGATCCAGACATGCTCTGTGTGCATTTAGACCTTCCATTAATAACCCTGTGAATTTATTAAAACTGATTGAAATATTTTGTTGTTGTTGCTGTTTTTAATTTTGTAAAAGTGCAAAAGTTACAATCTCTGTTGACTTGCTCTTCCTCTGTTCACTTGCTCTTCCTGCAGTCTTCTGTGATGTCTGTTGGCTTTGCTCAGTTTCACCCCAATCTGGTCGTGGGAGGCACTTATTCTGGGCAAATTGTGCTATGGGACAATCGCAGCCACAGAAGAACCCCTGTACAGAGGACCCCTCTGTCCTCTGCTGCACACACGGTAACAGTGAATGAGCAAAACCCATAAATTTATGTTACAGACCTTTCACAAAAAAAAAAAGTGTAGTGATTGTCACATGTGATACACAGCAGCACAGCACATGGTGCACACAGTTAAATTTGTCCTCTGCATTTAACCCATCACCCTGAGTGAGCAGTGGGCAGCCATGAAAGGGGAGCAGTGTGTGGGGACGGTGCTTTGCTCAGTCGCACGTCAGTGGCACCTTGGCGGATCGGGATTCGAACCGGCAACATTCTGATTACAGGGGCGCTTCCTTAACCGCTAGGCCACCACTGCCCGGTGGTATCTGTATTTACATTTTGAAGGTTTAGAGGAAAATCAGGGTAAAATTGAAAATAATTCAGTTAGATTAAGACAACACATTATCCTGGTCTGAAACTGGATTCTATCAAAGGTGTCACAGAATCTGAGAACACCTCATACATTTAGAAGTGAGCAGATCTACATTCTTCCTGAACTCACATACAGTACAGGTAAAATGTTTGGACACACCTTCTTATTTAATGTGTTTTCTTTATTTTCATGACCATTTACGTTGGTAGATTCTCACTGAAGGCATCAAAACTATGAATGAACACATGTGGATTTATGAACTTAACAAAAAGTGGAGACCTGACCTCCACAGTTATCGGACATGAACCCAATCGAGATGGTTTGGGGTGAGCTGGACCGCAGAGTGAAGTTAAAGGGGCCAACAAGTGCACCTCTGGGAACTCCTTCAAGACTGTTGGAAAACCATTTCAGGTGACGACCTCTTGAAGCTCATCGAGAGAATGCCAAGAGTTTGCAAAGCAGTAATCTGAGCAAAGGGTGGCTATTTTGAAGAAACTAGAATATAAAACATGTTTTTAGTTATTGCACCTTTTTTTGTTAAGTACATAACTACACATGTGTTCATTCATAGTTTTGATGCCTTCAGTGAGAATCTAGCAATGTAAATGGTTATAAAAATAAAGAAAACACATTGAATGATTTTGGCCTGTACTGTACATACATCCATTCCTTTCAACCCAGCTCACCTCTGAAAATTAATGAATCATAGTTCTGTCTGCCATCCTGCAAATGTATTATGTTCTGTATACTGTATATATTCTGTCCTCTAGCACCCTGTGTACTGTGTGAATGTGGTGGGGACCCAGAATGCCAATAACTTAATAACAGTTTCTACGGATGGGAAGATGTGTTCCTGGAGTTTGGACATGCTGTCTCAACCGATGGTAAGGAAAAGATTGCCTGCACATCCTGACATGTCAAAAGTTGATCTATGTAAACACACTGCTTTATATATATAGATATATATATATAAAAATCTACATATTCTGTGTTTCTGTAACAAAAGGACAGTATGGAGCTTGTGTATAATAAATCCAAACCAGTAGCAGTGACATGCATGGCCTTTCCGGCGGGCGATGTGAACAATTTTGTTGTAGGCAGTGAAGAAGGTACTGTCTACACAGCATCCCGCCATGGAAGGTCAGTGGTCTTGTGAAATTAGCCACTTTGTTATATTACATTACAATTATGTCATCTTAAGTAGTTACTAACCAAAATGCTAACTAAAAATGTCTATTACAGTAAGGCTGGAATTGGTGAAATGTTTGAGGGACATCAAGGCCCAGTTACTGGCATCAGCTGCCATAATTCTGTGGGCCCTATTGACTTTTCTCATCTTTTTACCACTTCATCATTTGACTGGACTGTCAAGCTGTGGAGCACCAAGGTAAGAGTAATAATTCTCCCCCTTCTCCCCCTGATTTATGACTTTGCAGAGAGATGATGTTGTGAAATCCTTTGGTTAGTCATTGTATTCATGTCTTGTTGCAAATAGCACAACAAACCACTGTATTCCTTTGAAGACAATGCTGACTATGTCTATGATGTCATGTGGTCACCTGTGCATCCAGCCCTATTTGCATGTGTGGATGGCATGGGCCATTTGGATCTCTGGAACTTGAACAATGACACAGAGGTAAGAGAATATCACTGAGATTTTATTTTTTGTGATTTTGACAAAAATTACACATTTAGTAATTAAAGAAACCATTTCTTTTCATATATGAACTTAAAAACCGACCAATCTGTTTAAAGTTTGTGTTGTCACTAAAACTAAAAATGTTGTATATAAAAAAATCAGCATATCATTACTGGAGTTTTTCAATATGGTTTTAAAGCATATAACAGCACCAAAAGTACACTTTTAAGAATTATAATTGGCCTACATCTATCACAGATTCTGGAAATTCTGCTGCTTTTGATACAGTAGACCATCAAATGGACTTTGCAATGAACCTGGGTGTGATCCTTGACAGCAAATTGAATTTCATGAAACAGATAAAAGCTATGGTAATAACACGCTCCAAGTAACTCCAAGGTGAAGCCAATTCTTGGCTTTTGGGACCTTGAAAAGTGTATCCATGCCTTCATTTAATCTGGTTTGGACTACTGTAATATGTCTGACTAGTCCATTGCAGTTGGTTCAAAATGCTACAGCTCAACTTTTACATGGCTCACGTAAGCAGGATCACATAACATTGCACTTATTTGCACTGGCTCCCTGTAGATTGTAGATTGTAGACTGTTTTTTTTTTATATTTAAATGGCCTAGCTCCTCCATACCTCCATGATCTTTTAACTCTGCCACATGATCACTAAGATTTGCTGATCAAACACTCTTTGCCAGATTAAAATGTACTGGTGACTGGGCTTTTGCAGCAGCTGCTCTTAGTCTGTGGAATAAACTTCTTTTTCACCTCTCAGGACCTCGCACACATTAGACATTTTTAAAACACAACTGAATACTAATTGTTATTCGTTGGCTTTTAACTCTGACTGACTGAATTTGTCTGTGTAATTGTTTTTAATGATGTCTATATCAGTTAGTAGTTCATTGTACTTTGGTCAACTATTGTTTAGAAATAAAATTTATATAAATAAAACTGATTTAAAACTATGAACTGACAGGTGCCAACTGCAAGTGTGAAAGTGGAAGGTGCCTGTGCCCTGAACCGAGTGAGATGGGCAACTGGTGGCAGAGAGGTGGCAATGGGTGATTCAGAGGGTCACGTTTGGATCTATGATGTTGGCGAGGTAAACCTGAATTTTATTTAAAAGAATAATTAAACAAATGCATTAGGGGCCACTGCCTGTAACATATTTTACATTAATTAATTTACATTCATACATTTATCAAACGCCCTTATCCAGAGTGACCTACAATCAGTAATTACTGGGACAGTCCCACTGGAGACACTCTAGGTTAAGTCTCTTAACCCAAGGACAGAATGGTAGTAAGTGGGGTTTGAACCTGTGACTTTGTGGTCTTCTGGGTCATAGCTGAGTGTGACCCACTAGGCTGCTACCACCTTAGCAAAATAGTTTAGTTTTAAAGGTTAGTTATAAAATTGTAATGGGCGCTCTTGTATTCACAGCAATTGGCAATACCCCACACAGAGGACTGGAGCCGCTTTGCCCACACACTGGTGGAAATCCGGGCAAACCAGGGCGATGGCGAGGAAGAGGGTGCAATGGAGATTGCAGCCTAGGACACCAGAACTACATTAAACCGAGCCTGTGTAAAAACAGTCAATTTGACTCATCTGCACACCCAAGCTTGGCTGTTATCACACTTTGTTTTGCCACTCTATTTATACCATGTGTTAAATTCTGTAATTGGCAGTTCTGTTCTATTTCTGTAATCGTACCTAGTATCATGTGGGCAAAATGTATAAGGCTTGCAGTGATAAAAGTGAGCCGTACTTTCAGCCTATTGAGTGCAAAGATTCACACTGTGAGAGTCAAAAATTCATATTGATAAATGTAATTAAAGTAACAGAATAAGTGCTTGATAGACAATGTGGAGGTGATGACCAAAATGTTCAATGGACTGTATATTGTAATTGCTCTAAGGTCAATTAAAACCCAGGCGTGCTAACATTGTTTTGTGCTTGACAAATAACCATTTACATTTATGGCATTTAGCCCTTATCCACAACAACTCGTGGTTAAGTGTGCTGATCAGGGACACAATGGTAGTAAGAGGGGTTTGAACCTGTGACTTTGTGGCCACCCTACTGCCACCCTAATAACCACGGTAAAATTTCAGTAAAACGTATCATTTCCTTACATCATATAACTTGGATTTGAATGAATGACAACTAAATCATTATCGAATTTATTTATTTTAAATGTGACGCCTCAGTTTTACTGTCAGTGCTACTACGCGTGTAGCCACCGTAATACACATTTACACCCAGTGCACGGTGCTGTAAAACACATCCGAATTGGATTGAACAAATTGCACGCACGACATACGCGGCTGTAATGCCGAAGTTCCGTATTTCGTAGTGGGATCGACGGCGAGGACGCAAACAACTGCGCGTAGCGGGCAGGGCTCCGTTACCATGACAATTACGTCAATATTAGTGTCGGGTAACTAAAGGTCAAACTAAAGACGAGCGAGACGGAAGGAAACTGACACAGAATGGCGGAGGAGCCAGACGTTTGGCAGCGAAAGCCGGGGGAGACGACAGCGCTCTTCTTCTCTCCGCGCCGCGACCGAGCCGAACGGGATTAGCCGGGTGCAGCGAGGCGCCGGGCTCGGGAAGGACGCGGTCGGTGTAGTTTTTTCCCCTGCGCGTCGCGGGTTTGCGTGCTGTTGTGCTAGCTAGTGTGCTAAAATAAACTAGCCCGGTGAGACTTGGAGTTTGTATTGTCCCGGTGACGTTAGTCGGGGGGGGGGGGAAAGGGACACTTTGTGGGCCAACGGTGTGCTCGAATAAAAACAAAAAGAACAGTTTCTCTTTTTTTGTTTGTTGTTTTTTTGGTGCGCGCCGGCACTGGACCGCTTTATTTTAAACGACCTTGCGCGCTCGCCGGACAGCCTGAAGTGTAAGTGCCAGCATCGTCCTGCCGGATCGGCGGGGAACAAGTTCTCGGACCCTCGGGAGTACGGTCTATTGCATTGCATTTACATTTAAGGGATGCGGCGCGTTCTGCCTCGCGTCTTTTCCACCACTATTACTTTTTAAACCACGCGTGTGTTGCAGCCGAGAATGGCTCAGTTGCACTTGAGTTTAAAAAAAAAAAAAAGCATGTTTGCCTGTGAACGACTTGGTGATCGTGGTGTAGAGGTTGTGAGTTTTGGGGGACGTGCTGTTTGGGACATGTTAAACTGGTTCTCGCCTCCCCTGTAAGATTGTCATTCTTGGTGTGTGTGTGTGTGTGTGTTTTTTTTTTTTTCCCCTTCCTTTATTGAACAGGCTGACTGGACCGTACGTGTTGTAGACGTTTCTGTGGCGCTTGGTGGCCCCGCTGCTGTAAACATCCCCGACTGGAAGCTGTGACAAAACACCTGAGCTTTCAGTTGGATGTTTGCTGTGACTGGCCTCTCTCCTCACTTCTCCTTCCAGGGGATGCGTTCAAATATGTCGATTTACTTGTTTGCACACGTTATCAGAGGTCATAAATTAACAAATGTTCTTTTTTTTATTATTATGTCTAGTTCTACCTAATTTGTGTGCTCAAGCAACCTTCCAGGCATAGTTGCTGTAAACATCCTACACTCAGCTGTAATCAGACAGGGCTGGGAGGAGGGTGTTTACTTTGACTGGTTGGAGAGTCCCCAATTTTATAAATATCATTTTACACAATGTTGCATTTAAATCTTTAAATGTGCATGTATTGATTGTGCATGAAATTACCATTTGTGCAAATAAAAAAGCAATGTGTACACGTGGTTACCATGTTGTATTACTGTTTGTCTTTGTGTGAATTATAAAAAAAAAAAAAAAAAATGTCCCCTCTCACCTTCAAATGTCAGCTGGGTTTAAAGTGATGCATGTGGCTCTGAATCGCCGTGAGTGCCAAAAAAACCTTTTTAGTAAGAAAACGTAAATGAGTTTTCGGCGAAACTAACAAATAAAACCTGGTGTAACGTTAATCAGTTCTACGACGCGGACACTTTCACCTTGTGAATTTCTGAGGCGCCCCGGAGCGGTTCAGCCTCCGGACAGCAGATGGCGCTGCAATAAAGCGCAGCTCATGTTAACCCGCCACGGTGCCAGCCAAGGAGACTTCATCCGCCATATAAGATGCGCAGATTCGCCAGAAACCTTCGTCCAAATAATTAAAAACAAACCATTATATTTACACATTTTCAATCCTCAGCAAAAGTTTGGTTTATATACGCGAAAGACGAGGGTCGCTGGTTTCTTTTTAGAGAATTATGGAGGCCTCTAATTCAGGTAGGAGCCGTAAACTTGAATATGTTTACGTTGTTGCAAACTGACACTTATCGCGCTGACACTTTTTAGGTAAAAGTAGCGTGGTTATTCCGAGCCAGCGCCGCGCCTTTACAAAATTGCAACTGCGACCGTGGCGTTTGTAGGTGTCGCATGTGCCAAAGGTCACGATTATAACACGAACGGCCAAATCCCGCTCGCAAACACGTTGTCTCGAAACTGGTATTTGGGGTTTCCAGCGACGAGCGCGTCGGCGTTTGTAAATTGATCTCATCAGCGCCAGTAAAGTGGAAGTTCGTGACTGTTCCTGGCCCCCCGGTATAAGTAGCATTGTTACGTTGATGGTTTGCGTCGTAGTCCGTGTTCGACGCACTGTGCACACTCCAGGGTGAAATGTGGAAACGAAAATGTACCGAGACTCAGGGGACTACGTTGTTTTGCAGGAATTTCAATCTTCATGTGCAGAATCTGCAACATCTTTTCTCCGAGCCAGACAAAACTGTTGTCTCATATCGCTGAAACGCACAGCACTGAAGTCGTTAATCCGGATGACGTCATTGTCCCACTCACGCCTCTGTCGACCCAGTCTGAAAAATGTGGTGGTCAGTACTCAGTTAAATATTGTTTAAATAAAATAACTATGCTCGCCGTAAGTAACGTGTTGAAAATGCCACACTTCCTGTTCTTGCAGAAGGCGTTATCAAGAGGAAAAGAGGCAGACCTAAAGGCTCCACGAAGAAGGTCCGCTCTGAGAATGGGGTCCCCAGTGCGGTCTGTAGTCAGGAGGAGAAATCAAAACCTGAGGTCCAGGCAGAAGCCACAAAAGAACTGGAAAACACCCATGCCACAACTCTGGAATGCAATAAATGCAGCCGCAAGTTCAGCAATAAGCGGCAGCTCACGAAACACATCTGCTTGGTGCGGCTTAAGGATGTTGATGATGAAGAGGAGGACAATGGTGCATCCTTGTTGATGTTGCATTCACATGACCTAATGTGAAAATCTAAAAGTTTCATTGCTTCACGTGTTTGCTTTTATTTTAGATAATGGCAGTGATGCAGAGGTGAAACTTGGAACAGGAACTGGGGAAGAGGACCGGGAGCGGGCTGCAAAAAGGGCACGCGCGCTGCGGCCAGAAAAATCTGCGAGTGCAAAGGAGTCACAGTCAGTGGGTGGGAAAAAGAAACCCATAATAAGTGTAGTTCTTGCTGCTCATGAAGCTATTCCCGGTGAGACATATTGATGCCTTGGCATTCACGTGTGCACTGACCTGTTTTAGTACTTTTGGATTTTGGATTTGAATTGTGTTTTTATATATTTTAGGTGCCACAAAGATTGTTCCTATTGAAGCCTCCCCTGCAGAGCCAGTTCCTGCTTCAGATATTAGCCTAGACCCCAGCTCTCTGGACTCAGGTCAAATAAAGGGCTACCAAGAATATGCCATACAACAAATTGCTTTTGAAGCACCACCAAAGTCAAACAGGTATGCTTTACCCGTACTTATGTTTAGTTATGAGTGTATTATTATGTCTGATTTAAATATGTTACTTGTTATACTTGCCATCGCAGACTGGGACAGACGCATCTTAAAATCTTCACGTGTGAGTACTGCAACAAGGTCTTCAAGTTCAGACACTCACTGCAAGCGCACCTGCGAATCCACACTCGTGAGAAGCCGTTCCAGTGCCCGCAGTGTGACTACGCCAGCACCATTAAAGCCAACCTCAGCGTTCATATGCGCAAACACACAGGAGAGAAGTTCAGCTGTGAGCACTGTTCCTTCAGCTGTCTAAGCAAGGGACACCTCAAGGTGCACGTTGAGAGGGTGCACAACAAGATCAAGCAACACTGCCAGTTCTGTAAAAAGAAGTATTCTGATGTCAAGAACCTGCTAAAACACATTCGTGAGAGCCATGACATGGAAGACAAGAAGGTCAAGGACTCCTATAATGAATATAGTCTACAGACCAGGGAGTGGAAGAGGCAGCTTCTTTACGACTGTCATATTTGTGATCGGAAATTCAAAAATGAGCTTGAGCGGGACCGGCACATGATGGTCCATGGCAGTAAGAGGCCCTATGGCTGCGAGCTCTGTGATCATGGTTCCACTAAATTGCAGGCGCTGCAAGCACATGTCAGGAAACACCCCTTTATTTACATATGTGCCATATGCTTGCAGAAATTTGTCAGTTCTGTGCGCCTTAAGTCCCACCTCCAGGAGGCCCACCCTGGCGCTGATGAGTCTGTGGCCTTTGCTGATTGTATCAAGAGCAGCTTTTGTCTTTTGAAGCCTGGCGATGACATTCAGCAGGAGATGCTGGAACAAGATGAGCTCCAGATCAACGAGGAGCTGTCCCTCCTCAATGCTCAAGACAAAGCTACTTTAATAGACCAAGCAAAGTCAAAAACGAATTTAACAGAGGTCACTAGCTCCCCAAAAGAGCATGATTCTGCTCCGACTGAAATGCATGAACCTGAGGGGGTTGGTGCCCAGGAAGCAGTTTTTAAGGAGGCCCCTGAAAAGTCCCAGCTAGAGGAAAACCAACCAGAACCAACGCTTCCTCTGTCTACGGGGAGGGGTCATGTTCCTGACACAGAGGAGTCCTTGTGCAACCAGCAGCAGACCTCTGAAGAAAATCAAGATGCTCTTTCTGCTGGAAGCCAGGCTGATGATGCATCTGTTTCTAACCATTATGACTCAATTTGGGGGCCGGGGGAAGAAATGACTGCTTTCAGACAGATCATAGATCAGATGCAAAAAAGACAACTGAACATGGAGGTGTTTGAGAGGATCAGGAAAGTATATGGAGACCTGGAATGTGAATTTTGTGGTATGAAATCTCACATTAATTTATTGATTTAGTTATGAATTGGCTAATTTAGATTTGATACAGTTGACTGTTTCTGCATGCAGGTAAACTCTTCTGGTACCAGGTCCATTACAATATGCACGTGCGGACGCACACACGTGAGCATCTGCATTACTGCTCGCAGTGCGACTACTCCTCCGTCACCAAGAACTGCTTGAAGCGCCACGTCATTCAGAAGCACAGCAACATCCTGCTGAAGTGTCCAGCGGAGGGCTGTCAGTACTGCACGCCGGATAAGTACAAGTTGCAGACTCACCTCAAAACCCACTCGGACACAGTGAGTCTTGAGAAAAGCAGTACACGCGTCTTAATTTGTCAGCTTTTCAGCTGCTGCCATGATCACGTCCTTCCAACACTGTATTTCTAGGACAAAAAAAGCTTTGTGTGCCCTGTTTGTGAGCAGTCCTTTCCTGAAGACAAGTTGAAGTCCCATATTAAAAGCAGCCACCCAGGTTTGAGTCTTCCTTCTGGCAGCATGTTGCAGCGCGTCTCATTCACTGTTACTAAACTCTGTTTTCTCCGTTTGCAGATGAATCAGTTAGCAGCATATCACAAGCTTTGGGTCTGCGCATGCAATTGAAGGGGGTTATTGGGAAGCGAGCTTCAAAGTGCCTTTACTGTGAGTGTTACTTCACGAAGAATGGATCCGATTTACAGCAACACATCTGGGCTCATGAAGGTCAGAATGGCTTCTTTTGACAAAATGAAAGTCTTTTTAATGTGCAGGAGCTATTTAACCTCATACAGGCATTGTTTCACTCCTTGTCTTTCTGTCAGTGTCTTTGTACATGTTCATTTGTTTTCTTTCATATTCACAGGTGTGAAACCCTTCAAATGTGCTCTCTGTGATTATGCAACTCGTAGCAAGAGCAACCTTAAAGCCCACATGAACAGGCACAACACAGAGAAGATGCACTTGTGTGACCTGTGTGGAAAGAAGTTCAAGTCTAAATGCACTCTGAAGAGCCATAAGCTGATGCACACAGCAGATGGTGAGCATTGTGGTTAGTGAGTGATGTTGGCTATTACATTAATTCCATATTACATTCACTTCATCCATTTCAAAAGTAAAATGATGTTGCTTGGAATATATAAGGGTGATAATAGCCTAGTGGGTAACACACGTCTGGTTAACCCCTGAGTTGCTCCAGGGGGACTTTCCCTTTAACTACTGATTTAAAAGTCGCTCTGTACAAGAGCACTACACTACTACTGTAGTGTGGGGGAAGTGGTATCCTAGCCGCTAGGGAATCAAACCCAAATCCTGATCTGCCAAGGTGTCGTCCCCGCACACTGCTCCCCGGGCGCCTTTCACGGCTGCCCACTGCTCACCAAGGTGATTGGTTAATTACAGAGGACACATTTCATTGTGTGCATCATACTATACATTTATAGCATTTACCAGACGCCCTTATCCAGAGTGACTTACAATCAGTAGTTACAGGGACAGTCCCCCTGGAGCAACTTAGGCTTAAGTGTCTTGCTTAGTGACACAATGGTAGTAAATGGGATTTGAACCTGGGTCTTCTGGTTCATAGGTGAGTGTGTTACCCACTAGGCTAATACCGCCTGTATACTATAAACTATACTATATAGTATACTATAAAGTACACTATACTTTATAGTATACTGTATATCACAATCACTTTCTCTTAAGTAGTTCATTAAAGTTCTTTCTTTTTGCAAATACAGGTAAGCAGTTTAAATGCACAGAATGTGACTACTATGCTGCCCAGAAACCTCAGCTGCAACGACACATGGAGCAGCACGTGTCTTTCAAGGTAAACTGCGTCTGAGGTCAATTTACTTTTCATGTCATTTCATCACACTCATGACTGATTGATTGTTATTATACAGCCATTCCGTTGTGCACACTGCCACTACTCCTGTAATATAGCTGGCGCATTAAAAAGGCATTACAATAAGAAGCATCCCAATGAGCAGTACAGCAATGCTGGGCCTGAGACTGCTACCCTGGACACTGTAGTTGAACAAGGTAAGAGATTAGGTTTATTTTGAACATTCTTGCAGGCAATCATTTTAAATATTCATTAATGTCTGGGTTTCTTACTGAATCTCTCTAAGCGTTTCCTGTTTGTATTACTCTGATCAGGGGGAGTAAAATGTCCAGTGTGCAGCTATGTGTATGGAACTAAATGGGAAATGAACAGGCATCTGAAGAACAAACATGGCCTCAAGGTGTTGGAGAATGATGGCCTTGGAGTGTGCCACTGGGAGGTGAGATTTTGGGGCAGGTAATAGCCTCACATGCAGTCCCAATGTCCTGAGACTGTGTACACTCACGGTTCGCAGGTGGTGGAGTCGGTGGAGGAGTCCGCTACACAGTACCTCCAAATCACTGAGGCCGAGGACGCACAGGGAACCGAGGCAGCGGTGTCGGCACTACAAGATCTACGTTTCAACACACAAAATGGTGAACTCTGCTTTTGTCAAAATACTTTCAACACATGATTTAAGAAGTGTTTAGCATTTTGAATGCTGTATATTTTCATATACGTCCACAGGAGTTTTGTCTACCAGTGCTGCAGAACAACTTGACCCTGCAGCAGTAAATATTCTCCAGCAGATTATTGAGCTTGGGTCTGAAAACCACGATGCTACAGTTGCTTCTGTAGTTGCTATGGCACCTGGCACAGTCACTGTTGTTGAGCAGGTAAATACGGTTGTGGATTATTGGTAGATGATTGCCAAAAACGTTTTGGTTACTATAGACTGTAATGGCATCGTAAGTATTCTGTGAAATTCATTATTAAAATTATGATGTGTATAGTCTTTTTCATAGGGCATTCTTGTCAAGTTTACTTTGGTTAAATATTTATACATTCCTATTTAGGTACATTTTACAACTTTTATGTTCTATTCATATTATAGACTTTTTTTTTTTTTTTTTTTAAATCTTAAGTACTGTTTCCCAACCTGCTTTGCAGATGGCTGAAGAGGATCAGCAAGGGGACCACACAATGATAATCCAGGATGCACTGCAGCAAGCGTCAGTGAGCCTGGGTGAAGAGCACCATCTGGTGGTGTCCTCGGAGGACATGGAGGACATAAAGACGGTCACAGTGTACACGCAGGGAGAGGACACCTCCCAGTTCATCGTTTACGTTCAGGAGGCAGTGCAGACTGAGGAGCAGAGCACAGAGACGGCCTAGATCGGCCCTCAATGGCCCTTTCAAACCAGCGGCCAGGGTTTCTCATTATGTGCGTCGTAGGTGGGACTTTCTGCAGAATCATTCACATCATTCACTTGTCAATCCTCATTACACGGCAGCCATGATGTCCTTAGATCGCAACGAGTTATTAACCCATAATGTAGCATAGATTTTTTTTATATGAGGCTTGATCGGAAAGAAACTTGTTTATTATATATTAAAATGTGCTTAAACGACTGAACAACTTTAATATTCCAACCTACAAAATACAAATATTACTCAAAAACAAATAGTCAAGATTCACTGCGTTCACTTGCCATTAATTCTTGTAATTGTTTATCTTCTTGCTCATCGTGGAAATCACCATCATAATCATCCTCCAGCTCTCTGTGTTTTTCTAACAAGTATGTCACTGGGGTGACGTCAGCATCTACTAGCCTTTTGGCTTTCTTGTTCTTCTTCATTTTGTCTATGAATTTCTGCTTCCTGAGCTCAGCCAGCATGTCCAGCTGCTGCTGAGTAAGAGCGGGGACGCGGTCCTGTGGGACCGGCTCCTTGTGTCTCTGTCTGTACTCCTGTATCTGCTTATGTAGCGCCTCATGGTCCACACCAAACAGGACAGGCCTTTTCTTCTCGGTTTCAGCGTCAAACAGATCTGGTGAAAGCACTTGCTCTCTGTGAAGATAGGAGGGAAAAAAAAAAACATGCTTCAATATTAAATGTATGTATAATATCATTGGGGGCATGGCGGTTAAGGAAGCGGCCCCATAATCAGAAGGTTGCCGGTTCGAATCCCGAGCTGCTGAGGTGCCACTGAGCAAAGAACAGTCCCCACACACTGCTCCCCGGGCGCCTATCATGGCTGCCCACCATTTACAGCATTTCTGAGACGCCATTATCCAGAGTGACTTACAATCAGTAGTTACAGGGACAGTCTCCCCCGGAGCAACTTAGGGTTAAGTGTCTTGCTCAGGGACACAATGGTAGTAAGTGGGGTTTGAACCCGGGTCTTCTGGTTCATAGGCAAGTGTGTTACCCACTAGGCTACTACCACCAAGAGCGATGGGTTAAAAGCAGAGGACACATTTCATTGAGTCACCGTGTGCTGTGCTGCAGTGTTTCACAATCACTTCGCTTCCAATGTCGGCGTTTTAAACTGTCAACTCACCTGACATCTTTTACACTGCCGGACCATCTGTCTGCTTCTTCATTGGGACCAAAATCTGCGATCTTGAGGAGATTTTCTATCTGAGGGGGGGAAATATATATATATATATTTTACCACGGTGTTTCTAAAACTGGAAGTAGAAGCAGCGACATCCCGCTCACCTCAGTAACTGCGGCATACTGCTTATCTTTGATGAAAACCACAGGGGGGACGTGTCCCATAATCTGATGCGACATAATGAGGTACCTAGAGCAACACACACAGAAAAGAAGAAGTAGTAGTTTTCCTCCTCTCCCCCGTTTAGTGGGCCGGTGTGACTGGTTCCCACCGTATGCGCGGGCTGGACTTGTCCAGGAGGCGCTGGATCTGCGCGTCCCGGTCGTGGTCGCCGCTGCTTTTCCAGTAGACGCGACAGGCGCAGAAATCGGCCGCCAGCGACACCTTCACGGGCGAAGAGGAGGTTCGGTGTTTTATTATTATTATTATTATTATTATTAATTTAGTTAGTTAAATCGCGCCACATCTCTCACCCTGGAGAGCTCCAGGCTGAAGCTGGGGATCTCGGGCCCCACCTCGGGGGAACTCAGCAGATCCGCCACCGCCTTGAAGAGGACGCTGTTCAGCACCCGGATCCGCTGGTTCACCTCTTGGTTTGGCTTCTTCGGCGGACTTACGGCGTCGTTTCGGAAACTTGGACGCTAGGGCAGACAGTTCGGGATTTCATTCTATTTCCGAGACCTGATTTAAAAAAAAAAAAAAAAAAAACGCTGTTTACAACTCACCGGAGGGGTGTAGTACCACTGCTTCTTCCTGCAGGAGACAGAACGACGAAACTCCCTTTAAAACCAGACTTTCAGCACAGCGGTTCAACTACTGAAATGTTTAAACGTTTAATCTCATTGATAAGTGCTGCCTGGACGGCCGCTGCATGCTCGGTGAGTAACAGTGACGAGTGAATTTACGCCAAATGCACCCTCGAGACGGGCGACGTACCTCTTGCTGCCCAACATCTTCATCAGCGTTTTATTTCGGTTTCCGTCCAGGCGGGCGGACGTGTGCAGCGGCCGATCCGCGTCGCTTCCAGCGGATGGTCCGTGGTTGATTGCCAACGCCCGCAAACGAGCGTCACGGTTGCGGAGTAGTAAACTTGTAGCGCTACTCTGCGCCCTTCGGGCGAACATAATTACGCGTCCCGTACACGGTGCTGCCGCGCGGACTGCCGATCGTTTTCACCGGAGACGGCGAGTGTCACCCGTGTGCTGCGTTGTGTTGCCAGGTCAGGCGACAGAACGAAGCAGGCGCTAACGCGAACGCACGCCTCGCGACTCTCAAAAAACACGGATCAAACGTACCATTTTCTCCCTCAGGCTCCCTTCTCTGTACTCCCCCCCCCCCCCCCCCCTTGGAAGCGCACGGATACACAAAATATAATAGCGCTCCCTGATCTACGTCGGTTACCTGACCTGGCAACCCTTACAGTTACGCTTACTTCCTTCTTCTTCGCTGTAAAGTAGAGGTTAAACTTACAGCGCCCCCTACTGGCCTCTACAACTGTCCACTCCAACCCGAGGCTGTTTAACTGTGAAATTGAGCATCTAAAAACCTGCAATCTGCTAAATGGGTAATTTAACGAGATCCACACAGGAGAGCAATGTGATGGGATCTTAAATAGTTACATGTCCCACTTTTACTAATTCAATGCCAGACCCTCACTGTGTAATTTCACCACATAAATAAGTGTCCTCCAAGGCTGAATTGGACCCTAACTACGGATAGTTCCACAAGTATTCTGTCACTGGTTTTCAACTGATAAAATAAAGTCAGCTCATTCTCCAACGTTAATGGTTTTCAATGTCCTGAACACAAACGACTAAAAATAAATATTTGTTTATTGTTAAATGCTTTGCCACCTCCCTACACAGGGGGTTAAAAATACAAAAAAGGTCATACAGTAAGTTGTGACAAGATACAAGTGTAAGATAACTAAATGTTTATAGAAACTTATTTCAACATTTACAGCCATAAACCATAAGCATCCTACTCTACAAAGGTTGTTTTTTTTCCTTGTTTCCAAAAAAATGTTCTTCCAAAAGTAATAATCCAACGGACTAACACTTTTGCTTAAATGAATACCCCCCAACAGATCATGAAACGGGCTCTTTCGTAATCCCCACGCGCGCGCACCTAGCTGTTGGCGGCTGCACGTCGGGAATGAGGAGGCCGTGCCTGACTTTGTTCACCTCAGCCATATTAAAGCCAAGCAGCACCGCGGCCCTCCTGGACCTGATTGCCTTCAGACACCGGCCTCTTCTGGTGCCGAAGATAGAGGCCACGTCAGTTCTGTTAAACCACAAGCGAGCCGCCAGCAGTTCGGTCTCGGCCTTGGACAGGTACGGTTTCCTGTGGAAATACTTGACCAGAAACTCTTTTCGCTGCTCAAACGATTTAAGTTCCATCCCGGCGGGGTCGAGCAGTAAGGCGCTTCTTGGTACCACAGACTGTGGAGCTGCCGAGACCCCCTGGCCAGAGTCAGCGGCACAGATTTTCCCCACTGCCTCCTTGACCTGAACAACGGCGCCATTGGTCAACTCTGCATCGGGATAAAGGCGTCTCAGGAAGTCCTTGACCGCTTTGGGCGCACAGCGGCACCTTTGCACGTGCACCGAGATGGTTTTAGGGGTGAATTTATCAGTGTAAACCCCCAAGCAGTAGATGCATTTGAAAGCAGGCGTTTTTAAAATGGCATGGATGGTGGACATGATGTGGTGCTTGGTCTTCAAATGCTGGTCGTACTCCTCTTTGGTCTGTGGCTTCACTTGACACAGCAGGCAGGCGGCGCAGGGTCCCTTGGCGGCGGTCGCGCCCGTGGGCTTTGTGGACTCGGGGTACATCTTTATGAATATTTTGTCTAGCGACGGTGTGACGAGCGCGAGGTTCAGCTCCACGTCCCCAAGCTGCTCTTTGGGGACGCCCGCGTTGAGGTCGAACGACGTGAAGACGATGTGGCCGTGCTCGTCGGTGTTGAGCTGGAATTCCCTCTTCAGCAACTCACTATTTGCTGGGATTAGCAGGCTGTGCTCTTTGTTCGAGTGCTCCATGATCTGACGGAGCGAGTAGAACACCAACGGGCAGAACAGGCACGTCAGCCCGTGCAGCAAATGGTGGAACACGCCCTGCTCCGTCAGTACAATCTTGCAGCTCAAGCACTTCACGTTCTTGTTCTCCATCTTCAAGAATGGCGACTGGGCCGCGAAACTTTTGGATTTCGGCCTGGCCTGCGGCGCGCTCAGCTCAGCGCGCACCGCCGCCACGTGTGTGGGGGGTTTCGATTCGGACGAGCCGGGGTTAATCTGGACCGGAACAAAGACGGTCCTGTTGGGCTGCGGGAAAGCGGAGACACTGTTCTTCGCCAGGACCACCGTAGCCCCACTGGGCTGAACCGGCACGGCGACCTGAACGGGCGCCAGGGTGTACGTTGGCACGCCGTTGACCTTGTTCCCCGTGGGGATCAGGCGGATGGACTGGGAGGCCAGGATCGGTGGTCTGGGAGCCGACTGGCTCAGAGGCATCCGCTGGGTTACCAAGAGGGGCTGTGGCGCCTGCAGGCCGATCCTGCCGGGGACATTGATCTGCAGGCCCGGCGGCAGGAGCTGCGCCTGGGGGAGGCTGGGGATGCTCACTGTAATGGGCACCGGCTTATTTGCGGTCTGAGGCACGCTCGGCACAAACATGGCCGCCTTTACCACGCCTTGGCCCGGTAAGGGAGCAGGAACCCCCGAAGGCGTCTGTTGGCCGCCCTGAAGCGCGGCCACGGCGGCGCCGGGCAGCAGGAGGCCTTTGGCCGGAGCCTGGGGCGGGAGGTAAACCGGCCTCGGACCTGCGGTGCACAGCAGCGCGGTGGTGTTGCCCGGGGCTGCCAAAAGCACAGCGCCGGCTGAAGGCGTTGCGGGGGCTGGATTTCTGTTGGGTGGTGGGATCGGCGGCAGTTTTGTGACCTCGGAGTTCACGAGGCTCATCGCCACCTTTGGTGCCAAGCTCGGGAGCGCCTTCGCGTCGTTTTTAAGGTAATTGTAATTTTCACAAAGAAACGGCTTGATGTGCATTTCGAGCTCCTTGTGTTTGACGGAACTAAGGAGGTGATAGAGCAGGTGTTCACTGGTCTGCGCCGGAAAGTTGCAGAGTTTACAGTAGTAGTTGGCTATTTTATGCCCACCCTTTTTAATTTCACTGTCCGACCTGTGCCCAAAGTACCGGTTCAACAGCGATTTGTAGTGGTTCACTAAAACGTGTTTCTTCATCACATAAATCATTGAATCATGGTAGCCGCAACTCCGACAGGTATATTTGTCTAATTGTTCCACGTTGGTGGCCGCAGCCTGGTCTTTGGACGCCTGAGGTGTGGAAGCCTGGGATGAGGCCGAAGGCGTCTTGGATGGCGCAGCGTGAAAGACCTTGAAGTGCCGATCCGTGACACTGGGATGGCCAATGAAGGAGCATCTGGAGCAGGGCGACTGTGAAGCGAGGTCCAGCTCCTCTTCATGACACCGCTGCACATGGCCCCTTGAAGGTGTACCACGATCGGGTGGCGAACCAACACAGGCTGCAGCAAAGCTTCTCTGTTCGGTAGCACCACTGAAAGAGAAGGAGCACAGTATTTCTATGTTAGAAAAGGGTGGTAAGTAGCCTAGTGGGTAACACACTCGCCTATGAATCAGAAGTTTCTCCAGGGTGACTGTCCCTGTAACTACTGATTGTAAGTTGCTCTAGGTAAGGGCGTCTGATAAATGCTCTAAATGTATATTAGTTGCAACATGATTACAGCATTTATCAGACATCCTACTGTCAGTAGTTACAGGCAGGGTTAAGTGTCCTCTTCAGTGTTTAATTCAGTTTATGAGTAGTAAAAAATTATCTATCCATGGAGAAAGTGGTCGGGAGGCACTTAGCCGAAGGGTCAGACAAATCTGCCCATAAACGGTTCAGGCATGTACACTGGGAAAGCCGAGGGCATCAAAAGGAGGTACTCTTACCTTTTTTCTCCTCTTGCCATTGTGCCCGTCAGTGAAGTCCTCCCACTCAGTGTTATTAAAGCTCCCTTCACCAGCATCAAAAGTTTTAAGCTCCTGTGGAAAGAGCAACTTTGTACGTTCAACCAATAGTGTCAAATCACGCGTACATGAAGCTCAAATCTTTACATAAGAGCCAGCAGTTCAGCAAGATTCTGCAGATATTGTAAGAAAGATCAATTTCAAATCTACCACATTAAGCACAAATATCACGTAATAATATATTGGGATTACCAACACTTTATTAACATATGTCTGTGTAATCAGATCCAGTCCACCAGCACCAAAAATTATAATGAACATTGAGTGTGGACTCGTTTGAATTTGTGTGCGATGCAAGTGTGTACTTCCTTCACATCTCACACCAACAAAATAAACCCTCACCTCAATCAAATCATTACAACTTTCAAGCCCAATGTTACACAGGATGCTTTTCACTCGCTTCCTCGACTTCCTAACTTTCTCCAAGTCTCCGACCGGCAGCTGATACATTTTCACGTCCCTGCAGGCGAACAGAAGACAAGGAAGGGCAGCATCACTAAACACCGGCGCGCCAGGATGCAGCGGAGCTACAAAACCACGTTCAACTCCGGCGTCTGATGGCCAGTCACGCCGGCGCCGGCGCGATTGTGTTCTCGTGACTTTCTAGCTTTTTCGGACCTTGCTGGCGCGACGTCTACCTGGCTCGGCTCGGCTGGGCTCGGCTCGGCTCGACTCGGCTGGGAGCGCGGATGCCCGCGCGGAACTCTTCCGGCGTCACTCGAGCGCGCGCCGTCCGGACCGAGTCCGCATCGCGTCGCGTCGCGTCGCGTCGCGTCCAGCCCTCGGCACAGCCGCCCCACGGCACACGCGCGGCCAGCACGCGTCCCTAACGCGGCCACACGCTCCTCTCTCCGCACGCAGCGCCGCGCACCATCACCCCCGCTCCTGTTTACGGGGAAACATGGCGCACAGGAAGGGCGGAAGTGACGTGTCTTGATTGAGCGGCGGTGGTTGACCAATGGCGGAGCGGTGGGCCGAGCGTGCACTGTTGACAAAGTGATGCATAATTGATCTGTTTGATGAACCTCGACTGGCGAGCGTGTGGTACCTCTTCCTGGTTGGGGGGGGGTTGGCCACCTGCGCTCCATCACAATTTAGGCGCACTCATTACTCACCCTGTCATCATACATACATGTAGGACCTTGGGGTGGGCACACTGAATGGCATCCAGAGGGCGGTCTGTTCATTCAAACTGGTGCTTTACTTTACTTTACTTTACTTTACTTTATTTGGCAGACGCTTTTATCCAAAGCGACTTACAATGGGAAGACACCAGCAATTCTCGTTCGATTTCTATAGAATATCAAGTATACAAACTAAGAGCCCTGAGGGGTGCCACTGCCCACCCCTCAATTTTAATTGCACTTAGACATTGAGGGTTCTTGGTATGGGCCAAGCTGACTCCAACTGCGGTTTGGTGGAAGGTGGTCAGATCCATACCCCTCCCTTGTTTTAAAAGCATTTTTAGAACAACACGCACCAACACCATGTTTAAGCGGGCGAGGGGATGCATGGGGTCTTCTCACACCCAGCTCTTTGGGCCTGGGGGCTGAGAGGTCATCTTGCCTCCAGCCCAGGGTAAAGGCAGGTCCCAGTCTCCTGGGTCCCTCTGGGAGTGGAGATCTGGGAGATTAGAGTAAGTATGAGGAGGGTGAATGTTTATACAGTGTTTATGTTTGTGTGTCTATGTGAAGTGGAAGTGAAGTGATTGTGATTGTGAAACACTGCAGCACAGCACAGGGTGACACAACAAAATGTGTGCTCTGCTTTTAACCATCACCCTTGGTGAGCACAGCCGTGACATGTGCCCAGGGAGAAGTGTGTGGGGACGGTGCTTTGCTCAGTGGAACCTTGGTGGCTCAGGATTCGAACCCACAACCTTTTGATTACAGGTCCGCTTCCTTTCCTGCTAGGCCACCGCTGCCAGTGTGTGTATGAGTGTGGGAACGTATGCTTGTGTTTGACTATGTGGCAGGTCGGATCCTGGACTCCATCTCACATCTCAGGCTTCCTCATGGGTGGGAGCCAATCCCCCCCTCAGCACTCCCTGCCGGTGGGTGATGCCTCTGACCACTGTGGTAGACACTGACCGCTCCGGGGTTCTCCGCCAGAGGCATAATCCACCACTGTGTCCAGTGGTAGACTGGCTCACTTCCTGGGACTGCTTGGCACATCCTGGCCCTCCTGGCTCTTTTAGGTCCCTGGCAGAGGGTGGATCTTTGGGTTGAAGGGCTATTACCTGGTCTGCCCGGGTGCGCCTTTACCCCCTCCGAGGTTCTCCTCCAGACACATAACAGACACACATTGACTAGAGCTCCTGAACATGTCTGGTATTATTATTACTGTGTGCTGTTATATAACGTTTAATATTCATTATTTACTGTGATTCATACAGATGCTTCTTGTTTTGTTTTTGTCTGTTTAAGCAGGGACAGAAGCAGATGGTCGGTGTTCATTCCCTATCCTTCTCCTCCTCTATATGTCGACTTTCTCTCCAACTTCTCTTTTCTCTCTCTCCTTATTCTTCTGTCCCCGGTCATGTCTGTTGTGATTTTAGCAAGTCAAATAAGAAAAATATCACAGATTTTTATTACATAAAATATTACAAAAAAAAAATAAACCGTGAATGATGACAGCACAGATACACATACACACTTTCATGTGTCAACTGTGTTACTGACCACCATCACACCTGTTGCCCTCACCACAACTTCTGGTGACATGTGGGCAAGGGGCTGAGAGCTCAACAAAGGTTCAAACTCGACTTGATGACTCGACTTAAACGATGACTCAGCATGAAACGAACCAGAGGGTCACCGCAGCCACCACCACCACCGTAACAACTACAGCTTGAGAGATCTTCAAATCATCATAACATCATAATGGACGCGCAATGTAGACCATGACGCTGGACTACACTCTGGACTTCTCCAACCCTACAACTGTAGGACTTTTTTTTTTCTTATTGGATAAATCATCACCAGCACTGACACTCTACCTTGGAAGGGGGTCCCTCTCTGTATCACTCCTTCCAAACGTTTCTTCCTTTCTTTATTTCTCTCTCCTAGAGTTTTTTTTGTGTGGAGTTTTTCCTTGTGTGCAGAAGGTGTCAACTGTAGGGTCTGTTAAAGCCCATTGAGACATACTGTATGTGATTTTGGGCTATATAAGAAATAAATGTTGTTGTTATTGTTGTTGATTTCTGCACTTGCTTCTGTCACAAACTTGCTCTTGGCACAGCTCTCGGCATAGAGCAGTGGCATAGAGCATCGGGCTGGGTTTCAAGCATGAACTATGTAGACTAATACATGTTTACAATGTGAAGATGAATGTGAAGTCTATACAAAAGCCATTCTTCAAGTTGGTATTTGAATTTTACATGTATTTACATATTTAATATACACACACATATAAGATGTTTATTTGGCATATGCATTGTGAAATTTTAAGTGTCACACCTCCACATACATTCATACAAAAAGAATATGGCCTCAACATGACATAATTATGTCATAAAACTATTATTAACAACCAGTGTCTCAGTCCTTGTAGACAAAGCGCACACATCAATATAACATACAACATATGTGCTGTGAAGCAACATTTTAAAATCAATTTTCACAAATATATGTGAAGGTGTCCTGCTAATCTAAGTAAAATCAGTGTGTTGAGCTAGAGGACAATATCAGTGAGTTAATTCAGAGAGTAATTACAATGCCATCCTCCTCCACGGCACCGTGGCGCAGCTGCATGCTGCGGTGAAAGTCTGTGCGTAACGTGTGGAGGATTTCGTGCAGGCTCGTGCTGCTGGTGCAATGCTTCTGCAAGTGGTGGTCTCTGAGCAGCTCGGGTTTGTTCAGGCAGGGCTGGGAATGGTAGGACGCTGCAGTCACCATGGAAAGTGGCTGCTCAGACGGGCCTGGAAAGCACATTCGGGTCTTAGACCGTGAGCTCGGGGGCCGTGAGAGGCGCTGGGATGAGGAGGAGCAAGCAGGACGTCGAGGCGGGTCTTTAATGGCTCTCTCAATGACAACGTCCACGTCGTCATCACTGTTAAACTCGTCACCATTCCAGCTGTAGCTACCCAATATGACAGGAAGACCGGGGTAAATTTTCCCACCCCTACTGTTGACAGGCTGCTCTGAGCTTCCTGTAACGCCGCTGTTGCGCACAACATTGTTGCGCTGGTTCGCCGGCTTCACCGTGATGATGAGGTTGTGGCTGTTGGCGATCATCATGTCGGTGACCTGTTGCAGAGATTTCCCTGCCACCTCAATCCCGTTGACCTCGAGGACCTGGTCATTTATGGCCAGCAGTCCTGTGCTGTCAGCCAGGCCACCAGGCACCACACGGGAGATAAAAATGACCGGAACTTTCTCGAGGCCGTGAGGGGTGACCCTCATTGTGGTGCCATCCCTGATGTAGAAGCCCAAGGGCTTGCCTGAACCTCGGCAATAAAGGCGAACCCTGCGGTGTGACTCTGGTAAGATGTCGACATCAATGACGGAGGAGACTGGCCGGAAGTCTTGCGGCGTGCCGATTCGGACGTTAGGCCGTCTGCGATTCAAGTCAGTTCGCAGGATTATTGAACCTTTGCTTGTGTCCCCATGGTCAGCATTTTCTGTAAAAAATATAGTATTATTATAATATGTTCATGGCTAAACGCACATACAGTGAAGGCTTAAAGATTTTAACATTCTGATTGAAAGTTCCTCAAGGCAACAGTGGCAATAATTTCAGTCAAGTTTGATTTGAAAACGTGTCATGACAACTTTTATATAAATATTCAAGCCAGGGAGCAGCACTGAATTTATGATAAGCACAAAAAGGCATCGTAACATCTCTATGCTATATTTAGTCCACTTATTCTACTGAAACATTTTTTTTTGCTGTTGATTCTTTTTCAGTTTTACACACTAAAAACATTTTTATGGATGCGTAGATCTGATCAGACTTTATCAAACACAACAACTAATTTCTGGACTTGTAAGGTTTGTCACTGAAGAACTTCTGCCAACAGGACACGCAGAGGTTAAACGCACGATGGCAGGAAAACGATTCTGGATAAGGGTTCAAAAAAACAAACTCTCCACATGGGACCACAGAGCAATTACACCGAAATAAACAGGCGACCCAACAGCAACGATTACTGGATCCTCAGTAAACATGTAATCTGAGCAACAGAGAGCTCCAGCCTTTATAAAACCCATTCCTTATTCTCCTTCCAAAATACCTCATTCAAAAACAATCCAATACAGACAAACGTAAAAAAAAAAAAAGAGGTCTAAAGTTTGTTCCCTCATGGTTCTGTTTGGAAGATCCGTACCTTGCCTCTGGATAAAGATGCGGAGGACTGGGTGTGCAGAAGACACGGCCTTGTGGAAATTGTCGTCGTTGTTGATCGGAAGCAGCTCCCCTTGGACATCTGCATACCCGACATCCACCTTGCAGCTGGACAGCTGGTGCAGCTGCAGGATGAGACGGTAGAAATCCTCAAACCCCCCAGGCTGGACCCGGTCCACAGAAAATCTCCTAAATTCTGCTCCATGCTGCAAGAAAAGAGGAAAGCTCATTTCATATCTTATGATTAATTCCACATTCAGCTCATTTTTTGCTATTAAGGCACACCTTTTGCATCGATCATTTTGTTATCAATACATAACAATGCATTCAATCGCATCAATAACAGCAAATATGAATGAGAACTTGCAGGCTTATGGGTGTCAGCTAATAAAAAACACAGATAAATAAGTTATGATCTTAATGCCACTTTCAAAATGTATTCACATACATAAATTATGCGGCACGCGCGTCAAATATACTCACTTTGCTTTTCACTTCGACAACCGAACAGCTGCGTGAAGACGGAGATTTACCGAAACTCCGAATCATTTTCTCGGTTTTCCCCCTCACAGCCAGAGTTGAAGCAGAGGAAATTCGACTGAGATTACAATGACAGCACGGTCCGCCCTTTTCCTGTCCAGGGGTCAGAGCAGCATATTCCTCTAAAACACATTCTCACCGCTGTAAAGAGTGGCACGCTGCGGTATTATGGGTTCTCAGTATTGTATTTATTTAATTCCTTTAAAAAGCCATTACAGTCGTGCTCTGCAATTTATTTAAAATTTACAAAATAAAAGAGACAGATTTAAGTCAGTGTTAATTCCAGCAGGAATATTCATTACATTTTGAACAGGCACACATAAAAGTGTTGACTAAAGGATTTTATTCTTAACAACAATTACAAAGTAACAGAACGTGGTTATGAATCTGAAGGCCTCCTAAGATCTTCTGTCTTCTTGGTTGGTCCTACACCTTCACCTCATCAGGAGGCGCGTCCCCGCTGAGTGCAGCGAGGGCAATGGTCACCATTCTCTCCACCATCAAGCGGTACGTCTCGACGGTATGTGTGCCAAGATGGGGCAGAACGATCACGTTGGGCAAAGAAAGCAGTGGGTGACCTCTGTGTGATATTTAAACAGATTAAATTTAATTTTTAAAAACATTGATGAAACATTTTCAAAAGAATATCCAGCCAACCAACCAAAATAAACATGTCTCAAATGCGCTGAGATTAGTTGACAGACCTTGGCAGTGGCTCTGGATATGTAACATCCAGAGCTGCGGCACGTATGATCTTCCTCTGAAGTGCATCTACAAGTGCATCTTGGTCAACCACTAAGCCTATAAAGTCACCAGAAATAAAAAAAAAACATGAAAAGGTGCAAGAAAAGTTAATTCTGTATTAAAGCAGTATTTATGATTATGTTTACTTTCCAGTGTGTTATCTGAAATTACATGTATATGAACTGGTCACTGAAAATCCTTGATTTTATGTTCCAAATTACTTTGTACATTAAAGGTCCCCTGACACAAAAAACTTTTTTGATTTTAGTGTTCCCCTAATGCTATATCTGAGTTCTCTTTCTAAAAGCCGTAGTGCAGAATTACAACCACTTTTAACCAGTACCAAAATGAGATTTCCCCAGGATGCAGTCGTGTCTGCGTTTTTCCAAAAAAATAAATGGGAACCATTTTCTTCAGAACGGAACTAAAAAAATGTTTGTGCTCATTCTCACATCCAATCATTGAGGAACTGCAATGCTTCGCACATTTGGAAGCCATGACGGTCAGTGCAGATAATGCTTTACTGGAACGGTGGGAAATTCTCTGGGCGGACGAAGCATGATAAAAGGGAGGTAACCTCATGAAGACACAAGGAGAAAAATTCCAGATCCGACCGTCTGAGCTGCCGCTCTCTGAACGGTTAAGCAGAATGGCCAAAGCACTCTTTACACCTATGGCCATTTCCAGCCACAGCAGGACCCTAGACAGGCTAGAGGAACACGTATTAATGTTAAATAATCTCACAAAGTGAACATTTTATGATAAGGGACCTTTAATATAAAACACATTTACTGTAGAAAACACCAGAGTTGCCTATGGTGCTGAATCCTTCTTCTATTTAATTTTTCAGTCAACCTTTATAAAATAACTTACTTTGAATTATTTAGGAATCAGTTGAATAAAAAATATTGAGGGGCTTAGCAGGATGTGTTGTACGAACAAATTCAATTCAACAAATTGTATGTCATTTGATTTAGGTGATATTGGAGCTAATACCTCAGTTTTCACTAAATAAATCATCTTTATTGAAACATCAGTGCTATATTGGATTACCTCTACTAATGTTGATGAGGGTACCAGTTGGTTTCATCATGGCCAGTTCTTTGGAACCAATCAATTTGTGAGTCTGAGGAGACAAATTAACCACTAGAATAACAAAATCAGACCTCTTCAGAAGGTCCTCCATCTTCTCACAGTATGTGGCCCCCACTGCCTGCTCCTGCTCCTCGGGCCTGTTTTAGTCAGAGTGCTTAAGATGAATGATATAAAAATGCACAGAACTTCCAAAACATGCTTTTACTTTATTAATTCAGTGACAGAACCCACTTCTGCTATATGATGCCCCCAGTTGGACTGCCTTGGCTGTCTCTGTTTCTTTATATATTCAGTGTTCTCTAGTTCCTAATCACTGCTCTAATGGAAATGTACTGGAGATTAATTGGCCTTAAAGCCTTAATTTGGGATGTGATCAAGGCAAATCCATTTTTTTCATTTGTACAAATCTTTGAACCTAGTTTAAAATTAATCAGAGTTACATCTACACCCTCAAGCTATAACTCTGGATATAGTCAGCAATGTCTTTCTGGCTGGCCCTTGAAACATTTGTGTGATATACTGCATCTGATCTAACCTGGAACTGAACCAGGTGCAATTGGAGTCTAGTTCATCTCCCCTGCACGTCCTCTGTGGTGCCTCTTGGCAGAATAAATGTAATGTGTTCTTTCAGCCACTAGTGGTAGTTTTCACCCTGACTCAAGTTTGAATTATTCATACAAATACTGCCTTCATACTTATACTGAGTGGTTCAGGCATTAGTCTTTTCTCTATGAAAACACTGCAAAAATATCAGCATAAAATAACCACAGCCAGTAAATTGAATCATATGGCAATAGTCGTAGCTAAACCATTAAATGCAACTGGTCCAATATTGTAGAACTTTATTGTCCATAATAAATTTGTTGACATACTCCGACCACAAGGGCCAGGCAGAGTGATATGGTCTTGTATGGAAAAAGTTTGGGGACCACTGATTTACGGTATGATTTTAATGTTGTATTAGATTCCACAGTAACCTTGAAGTGAAGCTACATAATTCCTGTAATAAGGGGAAAAAATTAACATTATCAAAGCTGACTGAGGTACAGTCACAGCAAGCCACCAATTAGACAATTCTGCTAAGGTAATGTTAGCTGAAATGTATGTATATGATATTATAACAAACAGTGCACTTGTAATGCATCAGGGGACTAACTGTCAGTGGGTATTCTGAGCTACATAGAGACACTTATTAACCCTAGTTAAAACACAACGCACATTTACACAATCTCAAGCTCTCTTGGCAATGTGTAACTCGACTGTAACTTGAACAAATCTTACCTGCGGTTTCTATTATGATAAAGAATCTTCATTTCAAATCCCTGAGCTCGCTTGGCCACCTTATAGCCAATCCTCCCCATTCCGATGATTCCCAGAGTTGCACCGCTAACATCATTGCCCATGAATGTCTCAGACAAATAATCCATAGAATGGTCAACAGAAAACATATGGCCTATGAGCACAATTGTACATTAGCAAATGTCACAAATAAGCAATCACATACATTTGGGCCAAATCAGTCCTTTCAACAGAGAAGGATGCTTACCATCAAGAATCTTTCTTGCAGATGCCAGCATCAAGCCCATGCCAAGGTCTGCTGTGGCATTGTCAACAATATGTGGAGTATTGCAAACCTTCACCCCAAAACTATTGATCAAGGGAATGTCCAAATGGTCCACACCCACGCCTCCATTCACTACAACTATGAGGTTGGGCAATGACTGCAAAAGATTTCTGTCAATATTCAAAGCGTGACCCCACACGAACACGGCTCTGATCTTTCCAGCCAGCTCCTGTTCCTTCAGCTCAAACTCCTCAGTGGAGATAATGGTGAAATGTTTCTCGATGCTGGGTGCAAAGCACTGGTAAATGCCCCCTGCGCTACCCAGTCTGGTGGCCAGTATGCAAGGCTTCTCCATAATCTGGTAAGGGACAAAAACAAAAGATTAAGGTAAGTCTTGATCAACATTCATTACACTGTTCTATTCTATTACGTTGTCTTGTTATATTTTTATAGGTAATAGCTTATTATATTATAAATATTATGTTTTCTAAAATAAGTAAATACTGTTAACTTGAGCTCAACCCAATAAATCTAAATAACCTTTAACTACACCTTTTTATTGCACTTATTATTATCTTAAAATAACTATAGTCCAGTATATACTTTTTGTAGCCATCACCATAAATATTCTGTCACAACTCAGTTGTCCCTATATAATTCATAATAAACAGCTCACAACAAATGATGACGGATAAACTAACCCGTAGGCGTGTGGCGATTGCCAGAACTCAAAACACATGAAACTAAATCAGGTCAAGTTCGTGCAGAGAGTTCACGAAAATGCCAGCGACCCCGAACGGGCGGAAACTTCCGGCATTTATGGGGCGTCAGGATTGCATTCCGGTGTGGAGCCCAGCTGCAGGCAATCCTGACAGAGCCCCCCCTCCAAGGGCTACGTCCTCGGAGCCCCAACAGTACCATCAGTGGAGGCGGCGGGGCGGACGGCGGCAACCACAGGGCTCCTGCCCTGCTGTATCCTCCCCTTGGAGGACCCGGTCCCTCGGGCTGGCTCCCCGGCGTGGTCAGGCGTGGCGGCCCCGGTCCCTCGGGCTGGCTCCCCGGCGTGGTCAGGCGTGGCGGCCCCGGTCCCTCGGGCTGGCTCCCCGGCGTGGTCAGGCGTGGCGGCCCCGGTCC
The DNA here is from genome assembly GCF_900700375.1 of Denticeps clupeoides. NCBI lineage: Eukaryota > Metazoa > Chordata > Actinopteri > Clupeiformes > Denticipitidae > Denticeps > Denticeps clupeoides. The sequence goes on along the minus strand of NC_041711.1, from coordinate 28,320,354 downwards.
CTCGGCCTGGCTCCCCGGCGTGGTCAGCGTGGCGGCCCCGGTCCCTCGGCCTGGCTCCCCGGCGTGGTCAGGCGTGGCGGCCCCGGTCCCTCTTCCTGCTCCCCGGCGTGGTCCCGCCGTGGGCGGCCCGGTCCCTCGGCCTGGCTCCCCGGCGTGGTCCCGCGTGGCGGCCCCGGACCCTCGGCCTGGCTCCCCGGCGTGGTCCCGCATGGCGGCCCGGACCCTCGCCTGGCTCTCCCCGGCGTGGTCCCGCATGGCGGCCCCGGACCCTCGGCCTGGCTCCCCGGCGTGGTCCCCGCATGGCGTCCCCGGACCCTCGGCCTTGCTTCCCCGGCGTGGTCCCGCATGGCGGCCCCCGGACCCATCGGCCCTGGCTCCCCGGCGTGGTCCTGCATGGCAGCCCCGGACTCCCGTACCTGCACACAATAATCAGGGCCGATCCATCTGGGTATGTTGGGCCCTGTCTCCACACGTCACCCTCTGACACTTCTTGTGTCACCCCCCTGCACCGCGCAGGGAGATTGTCCCAGAGCCTCCGGCGACTGTTCCAGGCACCCCAGGCTGGTGCCTTCTGGGACTATGCAGCCCCTCTCGCTAGTAAGATAAACTCTAATAAGGCATGATGCCTCTTATATAGAGACAACATGAACAACCAAATGCAAAAGCAGGAAAGGGCTAAAAAAAACAGTGGCTAACAGACCTAAAACTCCAGGTAGGGCTGGGAGATATGGCAAAAAATGCAATTTTGGGGCATCAAGGAGCCGCTATCAATATGTGGGTGATTCCCTGAACTACCAGGAGACTTGGGATATCTGGCAGCCGTGTGTCTCCATTTAAAAGTAACATAAATACACACACAAAAGATGCTAATTCCTGACATTTTATTGATCATGAAAAATGCCAAAGGCTGATCACTGAAATCAAGCTGAATTTTTTCACGATCAAGATCGTATAATCGCCTGGCCCTAACTCCAACAAATAACAACAAGCGTCTCCGTAGCCTCCAGAAGTGGACAACTACATGGACAACTTTGCAACCAGAACAACAACTTGTGTGAAGTATATAACCATTGTTATATACTTAAAATTCTTAAATGAATTCAGCTAAAGGACATTAATTTACTTTGACTTTCATTTAGCAAAATACACATGACTTCAAGGTATCGTGGGGAGGTGAGACATCTGTCCTCTCTAGGGTAACCACAGGGGTTCCACAAGGCTCTGTCCTTGGCCCCCTTCTATTCTCAATATACACTCGCTCACTTGGTCACATCATCCAATCACATGGCTTCTCCTATCACTCTTATGCTGATGACACCCAGCTCTATCTGTCATTCCCCCCAGAAGATGCTACTATAGCGACAAAAATTTCGGCCTGCCTCTCAGACATATCGGCATGGATGTCTGAGCGACACCTCCAACTCAACCTATCCAAAACCGAGATTCTGATCTTTCCGGGCAACAATTCTCCTCAGCAAAACCTTTCAATTCAAATTGGATCGCTATTGTTAACACCCACGGCATCTGCAAAAAGCCTTGGAGTTTGGATAGATAACAAACTGAGTTTGAACCATCATGTTGCTGCGATCTCCACATCCTGCAGGTTCACTCTCTACAACATTCGCAAGATTCGGCCTTTTCTCTCACAACAGGCTACGCAGCTCCTCGTCCAGGCAATGGTCATCTCCAAACTCGACTACTGTAACTCTCTCCTGGCTGGAGCCTCTGCAGTCACCATAAAACCACTCCAGATGGTCCAAAATATGGCAGCCCGCCTCATCTTCAATCAGCCAAAATACACCCATGTTACACCTCTTCTTACCTCCCTCCACTGGCTCCCGGTAGCTGCTCGCATTGAGTTCAAATCCTTGATGCTTGCCTACAGGGCTGTAAATGGAACTGCGCCCTCCTACATCAACACACTACTACCTAGATACACCCCTGCACGCTCTCTCAGATCGGCAAACGAAAGGAGACTAAAAATTCGTTCTTCACGGGGTCTCCGATTCCAATCATGTCTGTTCTCCGTTGTTGTCCCTGGCTGGTGGAACAACCTGCCCTCCTCCACACGATAGCCGAGACTATCACCACTTTTAAGAAGAAGTTGAAAACCCTCTTATTCAAAAAATATTACAGACAAATCTAACACTTACACAAGCACATGCGTACACATTGAATAAACAAATACAAAATGTATAAATACATTATAATTTTTCTTAGTCTAGCACCCAACAATCCCCGAGCATGCTCTTCAATGACAAGTCTAAGCCTTATCAGGGCTCTTAGTTTGTAAACTCGATATTCTATAGAAATCGAACGATAATTGCTGGTGTCTTCCTCTTGTAAGTCGCTTTGGATAAAAGCGTCTGCTAAATAAAGTAAAGTAAAGTAAAGACTTGCGCATGATTGTTATTTAATAAAAATTAAGATGAAATCAAATTGAATATTATTTTTTGTTACAGTGTGCAATTTAAGGTCAGCCAACTTCATTTTCATGAAAACATTACGTTTCTGAATTAGTTTATTTAAATTATTCTAATGTATACTGTATACTGTAATGCATTTCCATATGGCCGCCTCCGGGGGTAGCGAGGCGAGGTTCTACCCACCGTCTGGGTGAGAGTTGGGTGAGTTAGTGGGCTGTTGCCTGGAGACGGGGGTAATTGAAGCAGCCAGGGGGCGTGGTCGTGGTCAGAAGTAAACGCCTCCCCCGTTGCCGTGTGTTCCATCTGATAAAGAGGCGTCTCTCTAACCTGTCCGTCGCCATGCTAAATTATAGTAAATTAAATCTTACAAAAAAGGTTAACACTTCCAGTTCTTATTATTGCACAATTCAGAACCTTTGTAGACGTTTTTACAGTTTTTTTCCAGTCCCAGTCTGGCAGTAAAACATGTAAAAACAAGTTCAGTGTTGAATTCGAATTCCACTAACTCAGTATTTGTTGTTAGCTAAACAAACAAGCTGTTTGATTAATATTGATATATATTTAAATTAAATTAACTTTCCTTTATTTTAACTACTTAATGTATATATTTTCGTGGTGAAAACCCCTCTTGGTCCTGAATTTGACTTGCTGACCGTGTGAATAATCCAAAGTCCACATGCTACAAGTAACACAACGACGACGACGACTTGCAGTTTTACTGTCGCCCAGTGTGTACGCTGGAGGACGCGCCACGATCTTCGCGACGTCTTACCGCACGCGTGGACAGCGACCGAGTCGTGCCGAGACGTGGAACGATCCGGCCGAGACAGAGGAGCAGTGTGGAGTATCGCGCTCTCATGCCTCCCAGACGCTGCCAATCGGACGCCGAGTGACCGATGGACCCGCGGAGCCGGACGCGTTTAATGTTTTATCGGCTCACGGGTCGTCCTTCGTTCGCAAAGGCGCGAACGAAGGGACAACGAACAGCCAGGCTCGGCGATGCGTTCGCGACGTTCGGCGAGAAAACTCCCGTTCCAGCTCCGGCGAGTCACGTGACGCAGCATGCCGCCATGGCGGAGACTTCGAATCGTTTTTTTATTTTCTGACACCGATGGGCCTGATTTGGGCCACTCTTCAGCGTTGAAGCGACATTTTGTGTCATGCACAAAAATGTTAAATGGCTACTCATCACTACTCATGTCGCTTGTTTGATGAAAGTATGTTTTAAGTATAGTGTCGAGTGGTGCTCTTTTTGATATACTTCTGATATCTTGCTGTGTTTTTGAACCAAGTGTGTCGCAGCCATGACAGGTCAGCTCCCCCTGCCCTATAAAAAATGTTATAAAATATTTGAATAGCTTTTGGCAGTGCGCTCACGCTGGAATACTTGCACAACTCCTTAATTTGCGGAATTTAAATCTAAGGTGTTTTTAATTGTTGCAATTAAATCTCTCCACTTTACTCTATAATGCTTTATTTTTAATTGATTTCATTTAATGCATTGAAGCACTTTTAATTATAAATTGTCCTTATTTTATATATACTTAAAATGAGTGATAAATATATTTGTGTATGTGTGTGTTACAAACTTATATATAATTATATTACATGTTCACATGTTAGCAGAACCACTGTTCACCTAAATACATGTGCATATCAATTCTTCAGATTATTTTTTTCTCCAGCAGAGGGCATTGCAATGGCATGGCTCAAAGAGAATGGGTTACCTGTTAAATTTAATAAATGCATTTCTTTAGTTATGTTTTTTAATTAGATTTGAATATCTTTGAGATTTTACTTGAATGAGTACATTCCATACAGCTCTAACAGTATATAAAAAGTACTGTACACGCAACTGTGTGCTGCTGAGTCTGAGCCTCAATTTTACCACAAAAAGAATTCTTCAGCAGTTGGTTTCAGAAATATGCCAGATATTCATTAAATCTTTCTCCAAAGGGAAATCAGTGTCTATCAATAGCTACTGGTGGCAACACATTAGTTCTCCCGTTGCTTAAATCTGTTCATTTCCTGCACAGTCTGCAAATGAGAGTGTAATAGAACTGCATGTATTACATACAAAATTGCAAAAAAAAATTGACAAATAGGATTGCAGTCTTCACAGCCTGGATTATTTGTAGCCCACATGTTTATGCAGAATCATTGCAGAACAACACTCAGCCTTTAGACATTTTGGTGACAGGATTGAGGAAAAAAAACATTTTACAATTCATTCATTCATTCACATTTTTCCAATTTTTTTATTTTTTCACAAATATCGAAGTGGTGCCCAGGGCAGTCGTGACATAGCGACTAAGGAGGTGGACTCGTAACCAAAAGGATGTTTCTGAACTGCCAAGGTGCCACTGAGGTCTTCTTGAGTTAAGAACTGTCCCCCCTCGTTTCCCTGGACATGTTTTCCCGGGAACGTTTCATGGCTGCCCAATTCTCATTAAGGGTGATGGCTTAAATGCAGAGGACACATTTCGAGCTATGTTGTAAATCACAATGACAAAAGCTATCATTTTCATTTTATATACAGTTAACTACATGCACATGTTGGTACTTTATTTGGTATCACATTTGTGTAATCCAAATAATTCTGACATAGGCAGTGATTGGACTACACTATCAGTACCTGAGCTGCACTGAATTCATTTTTAAGATAATAACGTGTGTAAGTTGCCAGAGGTGGTTAAAACCTTGTGGACATTACAGTACATAAACAGGGCAGCTGTATGTGTAAAGAACCACTTTTTGGTCTTAGCCTATTATCGAAATGCTGGACAGGCACTACCAGCGAGGCCCTCCTGTCCTTGCCATTCGCACCCATGACAGAAGGCTCCCACAGTAATGAAACGGGCGCTCTTGCTGAGATTTGTCCTGATAGCGCTTCAGTTTATTTATATCTCTCTTCCAATTAAACCTAGCCCATCTGCTGGCAAGCACAGGCTCAGTGCTGTTCCACCACCTTGCCGCAGGCACGACAAAGAGAGAGAGAGAGAGAGAGAATAACCCACACAATAGGGGTCAAATCCCATGGGACAACCTTCTCCATGCAAATTTACCGTTCCATCCTAAATAGAACACTACATGTTTATGCTCGCTCAGAAGAAAAAAAGACTAGGGGGACATGTAGCGGGTGACCTAGTTTAAACAGAAGTGATAATGTATTCTTCTGAAGAATAATAGACGCGTCTGTAAAGAGCATGAGCTTCATATTTCTGGAGAGAGGGACAGCTCCTTCAGTATAAGACCTTGAATAAAACACCGATATGTAACAAAGTGATGTCAAGGTGCTGTGAAGCCCCGGTTTCACAAGGCATATAGTAACTCGACCGTACAGCCATAGTACAGCACTGCCGCACAAAATATTAGTACCACTGAAGCTGACTTTATTGTCATTTCAACGACATACATGTTAGACAGTACATAGTGAAACGAAACAACATCTCTCCGGAACCTGGTGCTACATGTGCCATTTGAACGAAGTTACACACTGACATATAGTGCACGTGTGCGACACAGACAAACTGGGCTACATCAGGTGCACACAGGGGACACAGGCAGTGCAAGAGTAACATTTACCTAAAAAAAACATGTAGACAACAATGAGACAGACAGCGCTAAAGTAGCGAAATGAGTAATAAATCTAAATGGGGCAGTGGTGGTCTACTCAATATTACAGAGGTTGTGTGTGTGTGTCAGTCCAAAGGGGAAATTCCCTGAGTGTTCTGAAATAATTATAATCATTGTTAATTTTTTGTTAAGCATAGCAGTATTTTGAATAAGTGCATAAGAAGATACAAATAATAACCATGTAATAGGGCTATCAATTGTACTATCACTTTATGAAGTCTTAATCTGACATGTGTTGTGGGCATTTGCTTCATTTTGAATACTTCAGAGTGATTGAATCTTAATCAGTGTTTTTGTGTCTATTTGTAATTGTATAAGTACCTATAGACAACACACATTCCATGCAAATACTAGCTCATTTTGTTTCAGCACTGTAAACTACCAGCAGTATCTCATTTAATGCATGGTGTAGTTTTCATTGTCAAGTCTTGGCAGCACGGTGAGCACCAGCGTTTGTCTTTTCCTCAACACAAGGATCAGATTGCTTCAAGAACCTACCTGTGCAAGTGCACCACTGAAACCTGAAACGCAGGGCGTCTTCCAGTGATGGATTGCTTCCTGGTTGACCCAGGTTTCACCCAGGGCATCCTGCTAGCGCTTCACTGGATCACAGCCTGCTGTACTCGATAACCTTGGAAATTTTCCTGATTTGGTGTTCCACATTAAATCCAAAAGAATCACATGTCTGGTTTCTGACTAAAATGTGGACTGTCTAAATACAGGGCACCAGGGCGACAGACTTAAATTGCACACTTCCCTTCTAAGGATGAGCACATGAGTCATTCGTTATCTTCCACATATATTCACATAATGTGTGACCTGCAGCCCACTGAACAGATGGAACCAACAACCTTTCCTTTCCTGGAGATCAGATCCAATCAAATTCTACTCCGCTCCAAAATGAATCCAGCATATGAATCCACCATATCCAGATGTTACTGTGGGGCACAAGAGCAGGAAGCATGATTCAATTTCTGGCTCTTAAAACAGGCCTTTGTTAAGAGTGGTCCGAAGGCACGTCCGGATGGTCCTGGACACTCTACAACTGGAACAAAAGGGAAAAATGTACAAATCAGCCCCAACCCCCATTGTCAGGGCTGCTGAATTAAAGCATTTATTTTTAGAAGTAATCCTTAGATTACCACAGAGAGGGGCTTGGCATAATCCTCAAAGACTCAGATTGCACCAGCATTTGTGCAGGCAACATAAGGTGTTTTTTTTTTTCTACATTGCATTTTCACGCAGACAAGTGAAAGTGACCATTGTGATACATACAACACACAATGCATGCGGCAAAATGTGCATTTAACCCATTGACCCAGGGTGCGCAGTTGAACCCGTGACCTCCTTAGCCAATAGGCCACCACTACAAAAAAGGGTAAAAAACTTCCCTGGAATGATGTTCAAAGCAATGCATTTAATAAATAATCTTATTACAAGTGAATTACCTCTCACTTACCTCATTAGGATGGGCAGTACTTTCCGTTTTTTAAATTTGTTTTACAATTAATGTTACTTTGAATATGCAGCATGAACATGTCCAGTGAATAATTAGCAGCTTTGGTTTCCTCTATGTTCCCTGATTTATGAAACGATCTTATTAAGATCATATTTATGACGGGAAGCCATAGACTATTTCTCAGCCTGTGGCGAGCTGTTGTGATATAATTTCAGAAATGTGTGGAGCAATACGTGCCAGAAAGCAGCATATTTCTGTCCTCACGAGGACAGAACTGGCTTCACTTATTAACAGGCCTCTGACGGAGATCAGCCGTTCTATTCTATTCATATGGACTATGTGAATAGTACATCAAAGCCATAAGCATGTTACTACAAGTTATTACTATGTGTGTGTGCATTCCCTCGTATCTCACTTCACCTTGTACAGTCGGAACTGCTGTAAGGGCTGAAGCGTACCACTGCATGTTCATACGTTCATGTATTCATTATAACTCTGTGGGCCGGGGGGTGTCACCCACGCGTGTCAGTAAGGCGACACACTCGATTGGTCGCCGGGGTCAGCAGTCAGGCCGGCGGCAGAGGAGCGAACGACGCTTCCGCGTTTCGTTTCTGTTCTTTTCTTTCCTTTTTATTTCTTATTTTTTTGTTACACCCCCCCCCCAGCAGCCCGGAGCCGCGCGGAGAGCCGTGCACGCGCGGCGCAGACACCATGCGCGACGATGATCCAGAATCGTCCGGACGGAGCGGTGCCGGCCGCGCGCGCGCCTGCGGACCGTAGGCTCTTCGTGTCCCTCGTGGAAGGAGGTCCTCAGACGCGGCGTTCTCCGGGACGCGGATGCCACGCGGCGGATCGCTGCTCCGGCCATTTATATATATATATATATATGTATATATATACGCGCGCATACGTGAAAAGAAAAAATTATATACAGGTATAAAAAACAACAACAACAACAACAACGCGGTCTCTGCCGACCTCGTCGCGTCTGGACCCGGGATTTAAACTGTCACGTGCGCGGCAACGACGGAACGACATTTAGAAGAAATACAGTGATATTACCCCCCCCCCCCCCCCGTCGACATTAATGTGGCGACCCGGCCTTTAACGCACAACGACCTGGACTGCAGAATGAGCAAGGAAAGACCCAAGAGGAATATCATCCAGAAGAAATTCGTAAGTGCAAAGTCCGATCTCGTTATTCGTCCGCGTAGAACAATAATACCGCTAATAATAATAATAATCATAATTAAAAACAGGGAAAGAAAGAAACCAGAATCCTCATGCTAGCCTGTCCGGCCGGCCGGTCTTAGCATCCAATGCGCACCAACTGCGGCGTAACAACAGCCGAACGTGCGACGAACCGCCTTTTTTATTTAATTTTTTTTTTAATTTTCGAGTTAATTCGGGCCTGCGGCTCGGCGTCGAGAGTCGCGTTTCCTGCTCGTAATGGAGACTCCTCGGTCGGCTCCAGAAACGGGCTTTGTTCGCTACTCTGCGAGCGCAGGCGGCGACATTTCGCACCGGGCTTTTTTTTTTTTTTTTTTTTTTTTTTTTCTGTCGCCGGGTTCGTTCCTCCGATGCGGCGAAATCGATCGATGGATTGGCGATCCGATCGAGCCGCCGGCGGCCCCCGGAGACTCGCGTGTTTCCGAGTGTTGTGTTTGTTGGTGGACTGGCCTCTTTTTTTTTTAACCCCCCATCTATGCGTGGGTCGCAGCCGCCGCCTGACCTGCAAACCCACTTCGAACAGATCTATTAAAAGCCCGCAGGATCACGCGTGACCTCCAAACGGAGAGAAGTGACGAGGTGACGCGGGCCAGGTCCTCGCCGGCGACAAGGGAGTGGCAGAGCAAAACACCGGAGTACTGCTGCCACGTTCCACAAAGGGACTGTCTGTACACAACTTCAGGTGACACGGCGACGTGCTGGGTCCACCGTGTTTGAAGATGAAGTGGCTTCTACCTGGTGGCCTTCAGCGTGTCATTCAGACGCTTTCGGCTTCGCACTTTGTCCTCGTGGTTTTAATTGTTACCTGTCGCCAGCGTAAAAGGACCAAGCGAGGTGTGTGTGTGTGTGTGTGTGTGTGTGTGTGCCCGGCTCACGCCTCGCGTTGTTTGTCTGTAAATAGTCGAGCGGATCGTTCAGGCGGCGAGGTGACGGGACGCAGATTTGCACGCCTCTTCGGTGGCGAGCACCTCTGCCCTTGTAGTTTGACCTTGACTCGATTAGCGTAAGACTATTACACTCGCTTGGCTTACGGGGACGTCGACGAAGGAACACATGTGGCTTTCACAGCAGGACGCCGGTCAAGAGAGACACAGGCGTGTGTGTGTGTGTGTGTGAATTGGAAGTCTTCCGCAGTCTTCCGGTCTAAACCCCGATTCGGTGCGGCGAGCAGGGATCGGGACAGCTGCCGTAGGGCCTCTGCGAAGCGTATCGGGGCCCTGGCACGGTCCGCTCCACGCGGGGGACACAACTGACGAGGCCGGGCCGGGGCACACAGGACTCTTTATTCCGGTCGCAGGCCCGGGGCGTTAACCCCGCGACCTAAACCTGACCGGGTCGACCGGGCCGGGGACATGGGCGCTGGGGGCCTGCAGATGGGGACCCAGCCTGCAACAGTCCGCATGTTCGGTCGTCTTGCCTGCACCGCAACGCCCGTTTCATGTAATCGTGATCGTCGTCCGTCCCGCCAGCGTCACGGTGTCACTTCTTTACCGCGTTCGATGTCCCCGCGGAGACGCCGCCCACTAATTGGCTCTGGTAATTCGGGCGCGGCACCATGGGTGGGTTGGGTTTCGTTTAAGGCACGCTTTATTTAACGGGACATTTCTCGGCCCTCCCTCGGCCTCCTGGTTAACTCACGGCGGAGGGGACGTTTTCGTGGCTGGTTAAAGGTGAGACGCGACACTGAACAGCGGTGAGATGTTGGTGTTTTTTTTTACGGTCCACGGCCTGTAAAAACAGGCACAGCAGGGTACCTGTGCCGGGATTTCTCCTCGTCTCGGCCGTCGGTTGTCTCTGGCTCAGCTTCCTGGGGCGCATTTCCTGCTTTGCTCTCGAAGGGGAGACTGTGTCTCAGCTAATGCCCTCTCTTGGACAAATGGCAGGATGGGATTTAGTGGTAATGACATATCGCAAGAAATTACGCCCACTTAAACCCATTAGCCGCTAATAATATGCACATGAATATTTAAATAGGCCGCTGCAGGAAAAGCGCGAAGCCTCCGAAGCTCTTACAGACAGAGTCGGCATTGATCGGCTGGCCACCAAATTTGCTTTAGACATTCGTGCTGTTGGGAACCAGGAAAGGCAGTTTTGCACCGCCTCGTAAACGAATCAAGCGAATCCCCCACTTCAGGTCTCTCGTTTATTTCTGACGTCCTCAGATCCCCCTCCTCGGGTTCCCGGGCTTCGGGTGTCGGGACGGTGGAGGACACGTAAGAAAATGGCCTCTCTAAACAGTTTGGCGAGTGGGGGACATTTGAAAAAAAAAAACAACCCTACATCTGACCCAGATACAGGACGGCGTTAAACTCGGCGCGGCCGGAGGAGCGGCTGCTTGTGAGGGCGGCTCGTCGGCGCTGTAATGTTACGTATCGCCTGAACGGAGAGACCCCTCTACCCCTCACAGGGCCCCCCTTTGTTAGCACACGCTCACCGTACAAAGGACCAAGGGCCAATATTACACAACATACCCCCCCCCCACAGTCCTTGATTTGCTCGGTTCGATCTGTCCCGGTTTTTCCGCACTCGAGACATTTAAGAAGCTGACGTGGACGCACTCGTCACCCGACGCGGCGGGACGGCAGCGCGCTGCCGGGCGTTTGATCCATTCATGCGCCGGGCCCCGCGTAAATGTTCCGGCGGTGAGTTATAGGCGCGGGCCATGTGGCTGTTGTCATGGCGAGGGAGGAGGCGGGGAGGAGCCGCGGTGTCTTGGCTGAGAGGCGCTGTCACGCGGAGCGAAGTGCCCTTGATGAGCGAGCTAAAGCCCCGGAGTGGCATGGTCGGGTTCTTGGGGAGTCCCGTTGGCATTTTATTGCCGGGGTCTGGCGCAGTGACGTCGGGGCCACCAGCCACCTCAGACGAGCTTCTGCTGCCTTGTCTTTTAGAATGTTTTTTTTTTTATTTTTGTCTTTGCGTCAGGACAATAAAGAGCAGCGTGCCGCCACCTGACATTATTACTCGGAGCTGGAATGCACGGCGACGTGCTGCTGATCTCATTAAACGCACAGCTGGAGGGAAATCCGGTTGAGGCGGCGTCCACCACAGATAGCATTCACGCGTCTGGCCTGCGATGCACCGGCTCGGGGGGGGACGGGACCCTGACCCACCCCGACACTGTCCTGCGCGGAGCATTATTTGTGGAGCAGTGGGTGTTAACGCGCTCGCCTGCTTTTCGGGCCTTCGCCGGCGCGGAGCCCGTCTCCCTCGGCCACGGGGCACTAATCAGGCACAAAGTGATGGCCTCTCTTGGCCACGGAGAAACTGAGATGACAACTCTATAAATATCCTTTCGGCTTCTTCTTGCATGGTGCATGGTGGACACAGTGGCACTTGGAATTTTCGTTCATTCTGAATTGATGCATTGTGCTGCGTTGATCTGAAACCGTTTGGAATGTTGGGTACAATTATCGTTCTTTGTTATATTCTTCAAAGAAAGTGGAATGCAATTGATATTTTCCGATTCACAGTATAGGGTCAGGTTTTTAAAGAAGAAGTGATGCTTTCATGATATATATGTTTTTTACATTGCTGCAAGTCCACAGATTTACAGCTATAGTCACAGCCAGTTGACTTATTATTTCAATTTTGTTTTGCAGTGTAGAATAATGGAGTTGATTTGCAGCAATTTCTGAATTGTGCCGTGCATGTTATGTGGATCAGCCTGTGTGAAATGCAGCAGGTCTGTCTGGCATGCGGACTATGGGGGGCTTGTGGGATTCCTGTCTCCTTCATATCACACACACACACACACACACACACACAAGTACCAGTGTGCCTCTAGCCCTGTGTCTGAGAACAAGGTCATATCTGAAATGAAGGCAGAGCTGCCAGGGGCTGGTGGGTTCTGCTCTTGTGTTTATATCTTGGCAGAGCTCAGCCATAAACGGCTTCATAATGTGACTGATACTAACACAACTGCCAGCCGTGGACAGTGCTGGGCCTGACCCTGTAGATCAGCCAACGCTGTTCTTTTAGAACCGATGTTTTCTGCAGAACATCACCCATGTCCCGCACAGGCAGCTGGGCCATACATCAGGGAGAACAGATCTGTAAAAAATAATAGCATTGAGGTATATTGAATTATTGTACCTGTCACTTGATGCACATTCATTATTTAAACAATCTTGTTGGGTCGGGCAGATAATCAATATTATCTATTGCTGAGACAGGTTTTCTTTTTTCTTCTCCTCTTTTTGTGCATGTAACAATGTGAAAGGTAGCCATTCAATGACATGCTATTGATAACCAATATTTTAAAGTGGAAATAACTGATAATGACATATATGCCACATACATGTCTCTAAATATATATTTGCATTTTTCAAATATGGTCAACTAGGGCCCTATGCCTAGATTCCTAGTTTTTTTTCCATTTTAATTCTTCTGAATTCCATGTTTTCCATTCTAAACACATTTATTCACCTAAAAACTGTGATTATGGAGTGGATGGGGAAAAAGCAACCAAAGCAACCAAATGCTGTTCAACAAATGCATACATTTGAAATCATCATAAAATCATATCAAATAAATCAACATTGGGGAGACCTGGATTACAAAAAAAGCTGTGCCCACTTGCATTATGAACTGGAACCATGATAATAAAAGCACGTTTCGAGTTTTTTTAACTTCGCGCAGTTTGCGGGAACCGATCGGGCAAGTGGTACGGATTCGACACTGGCAGCCTCTTCGCCACAACGTTTACCATGCGTTGGTGTGTGTGAGAAGATCTCGCCTCGACCGGAAACATGTGTAGTTAGTATTAGGCAGCGGTATCTGCAGTGGTATCCTAGTGGGTAAGGAACCAAACCGGAAGCTCCGATCGGAAGGTTGCGGGTTCAGATCTACTTCCTACTCCCTGTCATGGTGCCTGTTATGACAGGGTGCCTGTCATGGCTGCTCACTGCTCATCAAGGGTTGAAAGAGGACACCAGTGTGTCCCAATGACAATCACTTCACTTTCACTTTAGAAACTGTCAGATTTTATTAAAAAAAATATTTTTGGAGACAGGAAAAGTGAGCAAGAATCATGATCAGATTGGCTGGCTGAGGTGCATAATGTGATGGCTACATGAGTACGTCAGAGTGGCTCCAAAATGGCAGTCCCTTATATGGGCTATGCCTGAGAGCATCATAAGGGGGGCATGGAGCAGTGGAAGATGGTCGAGTGGCTTTAGGAATACTGCAATGTTCTGCTTATGTCTTGTATTTGCGTGGATGTCACCATGCAATTGTTAGAAAATATCGATACTGCAATATATTGCGATATTTTATGTGGTGATATTGTATCTATACAGTGACATCAAATATCAATATTTTTGTATACAAATTTAGTCCAAAAATTCAGTTCTGAGTTATGTTGTTTTGGCTGAATTATCAATGTAATATGATCCACACAGATCATACACAGCAGTTTTTACATTTTCAGTGAACTGTAGAATATCACAATATGTACAGGATCACAAAATATTATGATATAATCTTATTGTGACCCATGTATCGTGATACCCTTCCCAACACACACCCCACAGAACTAAACATCGTTTCAGACCAGAGTAGCGGTCAGCTGAGGTTTCGTTTGCATTCATGTAATAATTATGAATGCTCTCGTCACGCTGCCAGAATAGTTCAGGAATGGTTTTACATCTCAGATCTCAGTCTCATTGAACCTCTTTCGGATGCCCTGGAAAAACAGGTGACAGATACCACAGGATGCCTGATCGATGTTTAATGACCAGTAGCTTTTATTTGTGGCATAGAAGCAGCAGCAAACTCGCATGCTTCAGTATAGCCTTGCCATTTGGGCCACTGTTTCGAGAAAAAGGATGGGCTGTGAGAAAGTCACGACTAGTCTTATTAAGTCAGTAAAACAAGTCCAACACTTGCATGTTATTCTGTTGGCTGATCGTTCTTTCAGAAATTAGGTCGGAAATGTTATCCTCCCCCTTGCAATGACATTTTTGGATCACTAATGGCTAATTATGTTTGGATGAAAATGAATGTGTACAGATATTTAATTTCATTTCACATTAGTTCTCATGAAATCTTATGAAATAAACAGTGTGTCAAATTTCTCCAAATTACCCGAATGAATGTGAATTTCATTTCGAACTGCATTATGTAAAATACATGCAAAGATGCTTTATCTGTTCGCAAATCTTGAATGTAAAGTGCATCCAGTGTGGTTTTAGATGCTCTTTGTTTCTCTAGCAGTTGTGTTAGAGGCCAGACATCATACGTATACTGGTCAAAACGTTTGGTGCAGGCTGCGATAATAGTTCTAGAAAGGTTGCCATTTTTTTTGGTATACATCATGATTAGAACAATTGACTACTGTTTAGGTGCTGGCGCCTATCACCAGGGGGCGGTGCACAAGACAGGTTAAGTACCATGAAATGCAGAAAAAAAATGATCCTGTGTGCATAGGTTATTCAGTACTGGAGTCTGTTGGCTTACGTTTAGCCCAGTTATGTAATATTTCTAAAGCTTCTATGAAATAACCCCCTAATAACTCTTGGGTCACTGCTTGTTTTGTAGGAATTTACATTTACATTTACAGCATTTATCAGACACCCTTATCCAGAGCGACTGACAATCAGTAGTTACAGGGACAGTCCCCTTGGAGCAACTTGATGGTGGTAAGTGGGATTTGAACCTGGGTCTTCTGGTTCATAGGCGAGTTACCCACTAGGCTACTACAAAAAAATTATTTTTCATTGGAAGTTGTTGATACACCCATTAAACACACAGCAAAAGGTTTTAACTGGAAGACCCATGAATCAATGTGCCAAATATAATAAAGTTCCTTTGTGAAGTACTGTCTCCTGTAAAGTCTTTTTACGTCTGTATGCTGACCCCCCCATAATCGACTTGGCTAATATGATTTAACTTCTTTTTTAATTTTGCTTTAAGGCCATTTTCTCTGCACTTTGTGAACATCCATCTATGACCATGCATTCTCCCCTAACCTTGTAATTGTTCGTGGATGAAGTCTGAGTAGTCCTTCCATCTTTCAGTGTGTGCAGAGAATGAGAACGGCTGATTAGAATCCTGTCTCCATGTGTAAGAGCAGCAATAATTCCATTGTGTGACATTCCAAAATGAAAATATATCTTGATTAGCTGAGTCCTCTCCATTATGATGTGGGTATCTTAAGTTTTTAGAGATGTCCTTTAATTTAGAGTATATTATTTTCAATAACTTGGGCGCAGTTCATGGTTTACAGCATTTATCATCAGACGCCCTTATCCAGAGCGACTTACAATCAGTAGTTACATGATTTGAAGTAAGCGGGATTTGAACCTGGGTCTTCTGGTTCACAGGCGAGTGTGTTACCCACTAGGCTACTACCACCCCTACTAGAACAAAATGTATTTAAGTGTGTCAGTGAAAGTGAAGTGATTGTCATTGTGATACACAGCAAGCACAGCACACAGCACAGCTTACAAGAAAATATGTCCTCTGCTTTCAACCAATCACCTTGGTGAGCAGTGGGCAGCCATGAAAGGCGCCCGGAGAGCAGCGTGTGGGGACGGTGCTTTGCTCAGTGGCACCTTGGCAGATAAAATTAATTTGGCACTTTACAGTAGACACTTTTTTCTACAGTTCATGTCAAATCTAGCCCAACTCTGTTTTCAGTTTTGGTCTTGGTCCTTGTTACGTCCTGGTCTAGGTCAGGAACATGAACAATTAGAAAGAGGGAGGGAAACGTCACAACCGTTGGAACGAAGTGATTTCTAATAAAACAAAACAATACACGTCACGCCTTGACACACACAGTCAGGCCACGAAAAGCACCGGGTAGACTAAATGGGAACAGGGCATCTGTCCTGCGTATTTTCCCTTTCTCCTTCTCTCCCCTCTCTTTCCTTCCCGTCGCAGCACGCCGTCTTTACCGGCCTCACTCCGACGGGAGCGCGAGTCAGCGTCAGGTCTGGGAGGAGTTCCGTAAATTACAGGCTCCTCCTAAAAAAAGGAAAAACACCAACAAGACAGAACATACAAACCACACATCACATGATCACGGGACATAACAGTCCTGGTCTCAAACAGCCTTGGCCTTGGCCTTAGTGTGTCACTACTGCCTATGTGCCTATAGCATACTGTCCTCCTTGATTGACGTTTTGAATAGATTATCTTTTACATTTTACATTTACAGCATTTATCAGACACCCTTATCCAGAGCGACTTACAATCAGTAGTTATAGGGACAGTCCCCCCCTGGAGACACTCAGGGTAAGTGTCAGGGACACAATGGTAGTTGGTGGGATTTGAACCTGGGTCTTCTGGTTCATAGGCGAGTGTGTTACCCGCTAGGCTACTACCACCCTTATCTGTTCTTCAAACATCCATTCGTCATTCAAGGCATTTTCACACCATAGAACAGAATTTAGGAGAACATTTACATAAACAGCAAACAAACGAACAAAAATAAAGTGCTTAAAGTAAGCAGATGTGCTGAATGAAGAAACCTCATGTTAAACCATGCTTGAACAGCTAGATAATATCTTGGATGCTAGTTTTTGTTCGATTGATGGTTAAAATGCTGCAGGATCCACTATGCCACAGATTGACCCACAAGCAATTAAGCAATTCTAGATCATTTGGGGGAGTCCCTGCCTGCATTTACCTGCTGGTTATGTCCTATCAGGACACACCCTTGTTAAATGTCTGTCACATTTTAACCAGCTTCTTTGTGGTGATTCATTGCCTGCATTCATTTTAAGTAGGCTTCCTCCCCTCGATCCGCCCGGGAACTGTCAGTGAAGCCACTGACTCTACACGACTTACTTATCAACTTAAAGTCAACAAATGCAAATCACTAAACACTAAAAATTGCACCAAACGGCTCCATTGGAACTATGTATGGAAAATTAAACCCTCTGGCATGGCAGAATTATGGAACGTGGAAAAATCAGTGCTGCCAGCAGATACGCACCCTGACCTGAAGGTCACAAAACCAAGGCAGGAACAACCCACCTTCCTTTTAAACCTTTTAAACTTTGTAAAAGTCATAGGCTTCATAAAATGTGCAGGGGAATGCAGTGCTGCACGCATGCAGCCACTGCAAGGGTAAAATACAAAGTACACATGGTAACCTTCATCACTTAACTTTTTGGGTCTGCGCCACAGATACAGGTGCCAAGAGAGAAATCCAAAGCATGCATAGTCTAAAGAAGGAAATATTTAGAGATATATAAACACTAGCAAACGAGTCAGATTTTGAAAAAGCTCTGGTGGCAGTGGACACGCGAAGGGAATTTGTGAGATATTTTGACTTACAATTAATTAAAATGTTGCATTTTATTGTTACAATAAAAAATAATGAATAAAAATAAAATATGCTTAAATGATCATTTATTTTTCAAAGCCATATGGAGCCGCACTGTAAGGATGGAACCTCCAGGGCTGCAGATTGCTGACCCCTGGAATAGAAACTCATGGGCATTATAGTATAGGCTTGTCACAATACTGAAATTTCAAACTCTTACGCTACTAATAAGGATGGTTCTCGATATCATTTTCAATACTACAGAGGGATAAAATTTTTTTATAAATTAAGGCTGATTATTTACCACACAAATTCGACTTGACCCGACCCGAACCAAAATACTTCCAGACAGTGCTCTTTTTACATTTTCTAGCTAGCTTTGTGCAGCAGAATTATGATTAAAGTGTCTCATATGTAATCATTGGGTCTTCCAGGTAGCTGGGGAGGGTCTGCAGTCTGGAATGCTTGTTTAAAATTACTGTCAATTTCCGTGAACTGGCAGATGCAAAAGTGCTAATTAGTATCAAATCTATACTACATTTTAGTATTGATAAATATCTGAGAATTAATATTTGACAACCCTATTATACCATTGTACCGCATAAAGAAGTGGGTTATAAAAATTGTGATTAACAAATTTAAGACTGAGCCTCACTTAAAAGTGTAGGTCTTTCCTATAGAGAATTTCCTCAAAAAGTAAAGTTGTGTGTGCGCTGTGTGTGCAGTCTCTCCATCGAAAGGTTTTCAGGAACTGAGGGAACTTGGGCATGGGCTACTGAAGACTGTAAGAAGGTGTTATGGACTGATGAATCAAAATGGTAAATCTTCAGTTCATCACGCAGTGTACACTGAAGTGTAGGAAGATCGGTGATTAGGGTGTATTCAGTTCATTTGTGTCTGACACAATCTCCTCTCTCACTCATTAGAAAATGTATTTTTAAAACAATTTAATCAATTAAATGTTAAATTGTTAATAATGTCTCTTAATCTACATGTATTCATTTATTTTTCTTCAGATGGTTAAGGGGTGGTATCAATATAAAATGTATTTTGGACTTTGAAGATTATGAATTGATGTATGTATGTATATACATCGATGATCTGCTAGTGTATTTTCTACTGATGATCTTAACGTAAATGATACTGTTTCAAATGTCCTAAAAAGTTGTAGAGAAGATACAAATGTTGGCAGTGTACAAAATTATATATTAAACGTTTCTAGGAATACTTTTGACCTAATTTCCTTTTTTAAGAATTAGTGTGAATGGGTCCCTTTTAAAAGTCCCTTTTGTGTCTTGAGGTATAAAGGCCCATTATTCAGATTCCTCATTATCATACATTTCAGTGCCACGCTGTCATTGCTGGCCCTGACAGCTCAGCTGTGAGCAGCAGAACCAGATTTTGTGCTGACTGGCCGACGAGCGACAGTGACATGCCACACCTTTCACTTCATGCCAGATAAAGAAGCAGCGTGTTTGTTCTTTTTTTAAAAAAAAAAATTAAGACCAAAGACCAAAAAGTACAAAGCATTCATAAATGAAATACGTTCTGATATGTGCTGGCTCAGTGAGAGAGCATCATCTGAATCATGTGATGAATGTGACTGCAGTGAACTGCATTTTTCTTTGGTTAATAGTGATAGACAGACACCTTTAATCTGTTAAACAGGCATAATTAATCATTAAACGCTGGAATGCAGCAGTCTGGGCGCTTTGCATGCTGTGCTCTGCTGTCGGTGGATTCAGATGTTTTAAGAACTGTGTATTTGCTCCTGTGTGTGTGTGTGTGTTACGCTTTTGAACAGCGCAGAGCTGCCAGCCCACCCTACAGCATTAATGCTCGATTTGGCTGGTGGTACAGTGACACCACTCAGGCTGCCAACCAGGCTGTTTGATAAAGTGCTGTTTTTATTGCTACTACAAATAGGCTTGGACTATTAATGATTAATTAGATCTGAATTAAATATCTCAATTTCCTATCTGAAAAATTTGACAAGTAGAAGTGTACATGGTAAGGTAAAGGTGAGATTTTGGATAGTGCTTATAATACTAGCCATCTTTATACGAAAGTGTCTTGCGTCCTGGGAACAGAGGGGTGGATGACCGCTGGGAAATGTAAAGAGCAGGAAGACTCTCCCTGTACCTACAGTAATATGGGGCTGGTATCTACAGTAATCAGTAGAGAACAGTAGGTAATGTTCTAGATACAGGTAGACGTACAACTTTTCTTGGTTTAAAGCTTGTCTCGGGACGAATATGTGATATTTGTAAAGATTTTCTCGTTGTTGAGACCGCATATTGTGCCGAGCATATTTCAAGTTGTGGGAAGCAGGAAAGATTCATGCACTCTGTAGTTCATGGTGGATGTCAACTGGGCTTTGCTGTCTGTGTCCACCTGTTGTTCAGGAGAGACGGGAGATGAGGGAAATGGTTTAGGGTAATCTAGTGCAATGGCGACATTGATCAACATGTAGCAATATGCATTTAAAACACACACATGTTCATTTAAAAATATCTTTATTTCTCCCCACTGCACACTTTAAATGTCTCTTAGTTTAGTCTTATTGGCTGCATGTCTGACGTATTTGGCTTGGAGTAAATTCCTGCTGTTTTCTCCTGTGCAGGATGATAATGATGGGATCCCCTGGTCAGAGGAGCGGGTGGTGCGCAGGGTGCTGTACCTCTCATTGAAAGAGTTTAAGAGAGCACAGAAGAACAAAGCTGGTGACAGTCTCAGCACAGGGCTCATCAATGGTAAGTTAGCATGTTCTTCACGTGTTCTTCTTGCACCTTCAGGTTGAACTCATTAGAACGAGGTCGATACACATGTGTACCTCATCCCGATTGGTAAAATGCAACAGGACAGGGTGGTTTAATTCCTTCTCAAGTTTAAGTTCAAGTTCAAGTTGAGCTGTTATTGTCATTTTAGCTACATACATGTTAGTACATGGTGCGGGCTGCGAGAGGTATACTCCATTTCACCTCCTCAGCATTTTTCCCATCTCTCAAGATAATTCACAAATCGCCTGATGACGGTGGCTGTGAATTGCAAATCCAATTAACATTTTATTAAAAGCAGCAAATGAAACAGGAGTAAACAGGAGACTGGAAGTTCATGTTTGCTGACCGATTATTTACCACGCAAGTTAGACATTTTCTAGCATGTATTGTGCTGCAGAATTATGATTAAAGTATCTCTCATGTAAACATTGGGTCTTCTAGGTAGCTGGGGAGGGTCTGCAGTCTGGAATGCCTGTTGAAAATTACTGTCAATTTCTGTTAACTGCCAGATGCAAAAACTGGAATTTAAGTATTGATACAAGTGCTAATTAACATGTAAATCTATACTACATTTTAGTATTGATAATTATCTGAGAATTCATTTTTGACAACCCTATTATAGAATTGTACTGCAGAAAGTAATGAGTTATTAAAAATATCATTAAAAACTTTTAGTCTGAGCCTCACTTAAAAGTGGCGGTCTTTCCTATAGAGAATTTCCCCCAAAAGTAAAGTTGTCTGTGTGTGCAGTCTCTCCATCGAAAGGCTTTCAGGAACCGGGGGACCTTGGAGGTCAGACCCATAAGCGATAAAAGCATCGTAAGACAAGCTTCTGGGAGTCAACAGCTCGTGTGACAGGTGGCTTGTGGGACCAGCTTAATACACACAGTGAAACGACACAACGTTTCTCCCAAACCTGGTGCTACATGTAACACACATGTAACAAAGTTACATACTGACATAAAGTACACGTGTGCAACAGACAAACTGGGCTACATAAAGGTCAAACAGGGGACACAGGCAGTGCAAGAGTAACATTTAACAAAAAACACGTAGACAACAATGCTTTATTTATCGATATTTAACGATTGGCTAGCCTTTTAACTGTCATTGGTTGGAACAGGGCATGCTTTATGTGTTGCCTTTCCCATAATGAAAGCTGGATTCTGACCTCAGGAACCTTTTGAATCCTCAAACTAACTGAAATTCAGCATTATTTGTGTGAAGGTGGGTCTTTTTTTTCAGAGGAAAAAAAAAAAACTTTGCTGACAAAATTACAGCCTTAGCAAGGTAACAAGAAAAAAGCAGTAGAGAGTTTTATAATTTCATTAGCGCAGGTGTTCCTTCAACCTTTCAGCCATGTAAGGGAAGTTTTTGCTTGGTCCATTTTGCTGTGCCGTTTGAAATGAGTCTCTGATTGAATTTTTACTTCTCATCCCTCTTAATTTAGCAGCTGCAGAGGTAGCAACATTATTCCACTGAACCTTTGACTGTGGATCAGGCACAGCAGCGTCTTTATTAGAAGCGGCTTGTGAAATTAGGAAAATAATTGATACGGCTGTCTTTTTTTGAAGTATAACTTTTTAGAATATCCTCTCTAGGGGCCTAGAAGGTTCCCCTCTGCACAAAAAGTGTACAGTGTGTATTTGACATTGATGAATGTGCTTCCTGTCAAGACTTATTTATGTCATGAACAGTTGTGTGAATTTTATGTTCGAAAGGGTTAATTTATTGTTGCTGGGGTCAGGAAGGTTGAAATTGTCCTGTGTGCAGCACATTGCTTGCTCTTAACTGTCACTGTCATGGGGATTGTAGAGATTTTTTTACCTTGATTTAACGTGGTTACTTTTGCTCAGTTTATTTATATATGTTTCACAGGATTAATATATTGCACCAGCCTGCCTGGCCTGTCCAGCACATGATGGCCATCGCTTTTCGTAATTCTTTTTCCAGCTACACAGTGGTCCCATTAGTGTTATTATGTTTGGACACGATTACACTGAATATGTGTTTAGTAAGGTACATTATGCTCTAAGCAGGGCCCTCTGCGCGCGGTTTCATTTACCAAGCCTACTTTACTGCTGTCTCCCAGCCAGAATCATCTCTGTCTAATGGAGTATAGCTGACTAGAGCGTGCAGCCAAACAGCCTTCTGCAGAACAGCGAGGCACAGCGGCGAAGGAGAACAGCTCGTGTAAACATTGCACGTATCTGAACGGACACGTGAAGGGCACGTGGCGGCTGGAATGATGTGTGCAGTCCGACCAGATTGAACCTCAGCGCGGGCCTTTATCACAATGTGGAGGATATGTTTGCAGATAGACGGAATTGTGGATGTTGCATGTCGCGGCGATTTCCTGATGAGCAATTTTTGGAGTGGTAAAAAACAAAACTAGTCATGTGTCCCTGGCACGTTGCTTCTTTTATGTTGCTCAACAAACTTTTATCTGTAGATAAAAAAAAATAAAAAATCTTCTCCTCATGCATATCAATGGGATCCATTCAGTAGCAGATCATCTGTCATGCTCAGCACAGCACAGTGTTCACACCTGTTTAGCTGAAAGGGAAGAATGGTGGTTGGGACTTGTACCCTGTCATTAACGAAATGAAATATTACACGTTTTTGTATGTATGAATTAGGCTTTGACATTGACAGGCTGAAGGGATTCTGAGCTGTGTGGACACAGAGATCCATTTTCCCAGTCACTTTCACTGCAGTGGATAACTGGTCAGGGCTCGATGTTGACATTTGACAGGACTGTTTGTGCTCTGATTTGCACCTTCACAGCCACATCACACACAAGGACAAGAATAACTGAAGTTATTAATAATTGAACTCATAGTTAAAAATCATAGCAGTGTTCTTCTGCTAAAAGCTGGCTTGGATACAAGTTTTTACATTCAAATATAAACCCAGATATTTTTATAGTAAAAACCCACCTAACAAAGCCAACACTGGGTTTGGCAATTAGGGTCAGATGGGGAGTGACAGCCACCGCCAAGTAGCCATAAGGAACGTAAAGAAAGAGCAACAAGGAACAGTGGGAACATTCTAAGAATTCCACAATTAGATGCTCTAACCTTCTGGTATGTAACACTATTTACTTGTTGACCTAGCTGAACAAGAGAGATTCATCTCAGGAATTTGTTCCTTTTGTAACCGGGCTGTGGAAAAATCTGCAAAAATATCTCTAACCTGTTCACAGCCTGGAGGCACACTGGAGCGAAATACCAACCCGCCCTGAAGACTAAATATATTTCTTACAATGTGGGGCCCAAGGACCATGGAACGAATTCCAACTGTGACTAAGTTGCTAACTCAGCTCAGAGAGGATCAACGTATGAGTACCTCAAGCTCGAGGTTAAACCCTATTTCTTCATAGTGACATTAACAGATGTAAATTAATATCAGCTGATCTTGTGCTCATTCGATTGCAGTATAGCGGATTATTTGTCAACCCATTCGAATGAATGAATCCGGCTGTACAAGATTTGTTGCGGTTCATTTTCATATGGTTATTCCTGACAAAAATCCAACCAACCATTTTTAACGTAGGTCTGAAGTTTCATATTTTCTATGTGAAAGCTAGCATTGACTGGTTCCTACCGAGAGATAAAAGGTTGTTTGATTGGTTGTCAGTCACGCTGCCTTCCCCTATACATGTCCATTAATAATCCTGCGATGGCCAACAGCAGCTGGCGCAATGAAAGCTCGCCAGAAGCGTTGGCTTCCACTCACTGTTGTAGATCGCAAATCATTTATATTAAGCTGTTTCTGAATTATGTGAGAGGATTTGGTTCAGATTTCCTTACCTAGGCACCTATGCTGCTGTCCCACAGAAAATAAACTATAATAATACATTTGAAATATGTACCATTAATGAACGCTGGTCAATTTTAATTACTGAATAATTGTACACCGGTGAATTGTACTGTGATGCTCCGTATATTCAAATGAATGTCCATGAGCAATCTGTGAATTTGTCCAGCCCGTCTCCTTAACCCAGGTACTTTAGGGACTGATAAAAGAGTGATTATGGTCTGAGCTGCATTTCAGCTTATCATAACTGTCTTCACAGGCTCATTACCAAATGGTCATCTCAGTGGCTCGGTATCGAAAGGAGGCCAGTTTGGAAACTGTAAAGTGGACAGGTCCCGGCGTCACCATGTGGATGGCAACTATTTAGGAGAAGGCCCTGTCAGGAAGAGGTAAGTGATGCAAAAAATTGCAATGAATGGGACCTGGATTTCAGTGTGTGAGCCTTGCATACACCATTCAGATAGTGATTCAGTTCACAACTCTGCTGGACAAAGATAAAAAAAAAAAAAAGATAGAAAGCATGAGAAATGCCAGTTTTGAGAAGTAAAGTCAGAGATTCCACTGGTATTTTGTATTTGACACCCTTTGACTGGATGAAGAAGTGCTTGTGCTTCAATAACCTCTGTCATTATTAGACCTTTCTATTTTCAGGAAAAACTCTTTCATGGTTGCCTTGCTGTAAAAGCTGGTCACTGTTGGAAGAAATGACTAGCACATAAGGTGGAAGTGAGGTGCACACACACTCACTTTAGGCCACAGACGCTGATAGAAGCCTTTCATCGTGCCACAGCTCGGCGCCCAAGAGGGTGAGCGCATTAGTGTTTCGATGTGAAATCTAAAGGTTAATGTACACCCAGGCTGGTCGGTAAACTCGCCGGAGAGAGAGCTAGTGCAGCCTGCTTCAAGCCTCTCGTGACCCTCCACAACTCGCTAGGCCGGGGGTGGACGGATAATTGCTCGACAGCATCAGCTCTTTGCTCGGCTCTGAAATTGCAGGATACCCGCACTGCGCTCGTGCTGCAGATGATTAATGCTGCGGGTGAGTAGAGAAATGGGAGTCCCGTGTTTGCACGGAAAGTGCAGATGTGCAGGCAATACTAAGCTGCGGAAAACAAGGAGTGGGCCGTAGGTTTGAGGCTCATCTTTTCACTGTGAAAAGGCTGCGTAAGTCAGTATATACACAGGGGCACGCTGCAATTATGATCAGACTTATAAAGTAGTTAGTGTTGTAGTTGCATTGAACATGACAAGAAATAATCCTGTTCTTTATATATATTTTTTTAATTAATTTGATTGCAGAATCAAAGTGTCAAGAATATTAAATACAGATCAGTTAAGGTTGGAACAAAAATGTATTTATCATTTCAGCAAATTGTCCTGCTTGCAGTGTTTATAGAAAGGCAATATGACAATATTTTTATGCATTGTAATGATAATGGTCTGATCACTTATGTCTTTGTTATTTTCGAATATAATTTCTAAATCTCTGATTTAAGACCTAGACTTCAAGCGCAGAGGAAGTTTGCGCAGACTCAGCCCTGCTCCCCGAACACAACACCAGTGAAGGCAGGGGAGGGCGCGCCATCCAGTCCCGCATCTCTGCTCAGTGACCTTTCTAAGCGCAAGCCCAAGACTGAGGACTTCCTCACCTTCCTTTGTTTACGAGGTAGGAATACCTCATTTATAAATGCCCCAACAATGCAGTAAGAAAATGTGAGTTTTGAGGGTGAAATTGCACTGCACAACGATGCTACTGTAAATATGGGCTTAAACCGCGTTTGTTCATCTCACGTCTGAATGTTGTCCATTTATTTCCTCAAAAATCTGCAGAATTGATCCATTCACATGGACCCCGCTTGACAATAATGATGATCAGAATTTTGTCGGTTCGAATCCCGAGCCACCAAGGTACCACTGAGGTGCCACTGAGCACACACTGCTCCCCAGGCACCTGTCATGGCTGCCCACTGCTTGCACCGTGTGCTACGATCACTTCATTTTCACTTTCAATTCATACTAACAATGACAAGACAAGACTCAACACAAAGTGTCCTTTTGGAACCTACCCAGTTCTCACCACACTAAAGTTTGAAGAATCAGGTTTGAACCCCTGCTGTGGCATTAAAAACACAAGAACAGGGAATTGGCAACTTGTGCTGCAGGATTTTCCAGCTCTTACCCTGCAGAGCCAAAGCGCAGCACGCTTTAATGTTTTCCCTCCTCTTGTACACATGATCTAACGCAAGAAGATTTTTACATTTCAGGTCAAGGTTATTGAATGATTGTTGCATTAAACTAAAGTTGCCCATGTTGCCCGTTAGGTTCAAGGGTCTAGTATTTCCAGCTTAGAGCTCCAAGATGACAGATTGCCAGAAGTCCCCCGAAGCAATCAGGAAATCCAGAACTCCTCTGAATACCAAGCAGCTTTCACTTCACCTGAGGATTACCTTTTGTCTGAAGCTCTCTGACCTCTGTAAAGGGGCCCAAGCCCCCCGAAATACACAATCATGTGCCAGCACATGCTAGCACTATGGACTCTGTGACCTCCTCTGGAATAAATAACTATTCATGGTCTCCAGAGCGCAGCTCCTGCACAGGGCCTCCATTGTGAGGGCTGGACCTTTCATTGTGGATCAACAACGGCCCAGATGAAGGGAGGATGGGGCTTCTCCGTCTTCGCCATTAACCGCTCAGCTTGACCCCCTTAGGGCCCATTAGCCCACTGTAGTGAGTCCATGTTATGACACCACTGTGCTTAGGGATAGAGCCACCGCAGCCAGCAAGTGCTTTTTTAAAAGCTCTGCGACTCTGGGTTGCATCTCGGGTTTGGGTGATGTGTAGAGTCTGTAATGCTGTATAAATGCTGTAAATGTAAATGTAAAATGTAATGCTCTTCTCTGTCTTTCTCTCTTTCTTCTCTGTCTAAACTACCATCACCTCCATCACCTCCCTGGTCTGTTAGGTACTTCAGCATTACCCAGCAACATGACATATTTTGGGGGCGCTCAGGACGATGCCGATGCACAGGAGGAAGAGGACGAGGATGACGAGGATCAGGATGCAGCAGCCAGTGAGGTGTCCACGTCCTGCCAGTCAACGCCCCGGAAAAACAAGCCATCTGGAAAACTCATTGCCAACGGACATGGTAGACACATGTACTCACACACACATACACAGAGTGTGTGTTTTACTGGGTATTGCATTATGGAACAAAATCTGCTTTTTAGCACATCACAAAGGCTCAGATGTTTGTTGTTTTTTGTGTCAGCAGCAAAATTGGCATTCTTTTCTATTTTTTAGAACCCTAGGAAGCATTGGGGGTAAATAATGATCCTTTTGACAGAATGTGAGGTTAATGGTCTGTTCCATCCAGGTGTGGCTGTGCTCTTATTCCCATTGAAGCAAAAAAAGGGGGCAGTACTATCAGACGTGTGACCAGAACGTCACGTGCGGGTTGGCATTTGGCTTGTTTTGGGGGCAAAAAAATATCCACCCCAATTATTTATTTAATAAATATTGCTAAAATTAACAGGTAATTGTTGATACTCTTGCCATGCAGTTATGTGACATTCAGGATACTAGACACATACTAGTGTACTAGTTTGTGGAAGCCACCATCTTTTTCTAGAGCTTTTTTCAAATTAGTGCAGCCATGTTTGGTGTCTTTCCGAATGTGCATGAATTAAAATGGGCTGGATAAGACTATCCACGTTTAAGTCAGGCAGACCGGGCTCTACATTGTGCTTTGTATATTGTGTAGGTTTCACGGGCTCAACCATGGAGCAACAAAGGTTGAAGATGTCTGCTTTTTAATAAGCCACTGATGCACATCAGTTTTGGTGATTTTGGTGTTACCAGCCAGAAAATATAAGAAGAATGGAACGTATATGCTGTTTTAATTAAAAACTGTGCTGTCTAGTGGAGGAGACACTGACAGATACACCCCTAATTCAAGTGGGCCAATTCAGATATGAATATGAATATTTGAATATGAATATTTTTGTTTATGGTCAAGGTGCTGTGCTATAGATTGCTTGAGGGTTATCATTTCGGATGTCTGAATTGATGTAAAATTGTACTTTTTGTAGCTGGATATTATCTTTATAATGATACCAAAATTTCAGTAATAGACCCTGCAGTTGCTGAGATATTCTGTTTTCTTTTGAAAGGGACCTAAGGCTGGAGAAGTTGATTGAAAGACACTGGGTGTTTTTCCAGGAACTAGAACTAGCTGTACGTCACTTTACAATCCTTATTCAGCTATTTCTATTAATTATATAAAATTTAATCAATTAAAAATTAAACTATTTAAAACCTGTACAACCTGTCAGCAATGCTCAGTGTTGTTAGACACACTCACAATAATTGAGCAAGTTCTAACAAGAACCTTTCATAGTTCGATAAAAACACTCATGTTTAATCACTTCAAACTAAGCACAGTGATTTCTGTTCAGAACACTATATCTTTAGAGCACACACAATTTTGATTTCTTCTGCTTTTGCAGAAAGTAAGCACCAATGCATATTTAGCTCAAACCAGACACCTGCTGCCAAAACCTCGACAGCCTGCAACATGTATGGCTGTAGCCTGCATTTAGCATGGCATGTTTGAAAGTTGAAATGCAGCATGTGTTTGTGATGCCATTCTTACAGTTTGTGGAGATGTCTGGGTCTGACCCGTTGATCTTCTCAGTTGAACATTCCCTTTCCCAACCCCCGCCCTGTCTCAGGATGGAAATGGGTCTGCTGGGTAATGAACTGGTTGCTGAAAAGGGACTCTGTCTGAAGCAAAATTGAAATCAGGAACCATGTTGACCCGGCAGAGTCTGTACAGGCATCCAATACAAGCTCATGTCTAAATGAGACACTTTTATGTGCGGCGCTGGCTGGCTTCCAGCTAGTTTGTGTGATATGTAGTCCCCCTGAGCAGCTACATAGTGAAGCCTTCATCACAGAAGAGTAACCTAAAGAGAAATTCACTACTCTTTAATATTTTTATTGCCAAAGTGGGACATGCTGGATGAAGTTCTGTGAAGTTGAAGCACTGTGACTGTGTTTTTCCAGTGTGTGTGTGTGTGTGTGGGTGGTCACTTTTATTTTCCTGGAAATATTAAGGGCCTTCGAAATACAAACATCAGAAAAATGACACAGCTGCAATTTTGCTTCTGTTATAAAATCAGTTGAGAATCATCACCGAGATCCATTGAAATATTTTTACTTTTTGCTGCTTAAGGATTTCAGCAAGTCTTGTTGAACCGTATCTGCAGTTCATTTATGCTCTGTCAGTCACGCATTTTGTCATTATAAAATCATTTACCGCTAAACTCGATTTAGTTTTGACAGTGCCAATTTCTCTTTAAGCATGCATTATTGTCACATAATTCTCTCCTCTTCTCTTAGTGTTCAATGGCCAGAGAGCCATGGCCATTAAGGAGGTCACTCTGAGGCCTAGGGGAAAAGACACTGTCCAGCCCCAGGGGAGGGAGCGGAACCAGCGCGATCAGCGTCCCGAACACATCAGGCCCACGGCCAGGGCATCCACCACCCACAACCTGAGACCCAACAGGGCAGCGCAGGAGCGGCCACAGCAGGTCTGCTCCATCAGCCTCACTGCCATCGGCACTGCCATGTGTCATGTTAACTGTGTCCTTGCTCACCTCAGCACAGCACTCCATTAATAGACGTGCCAAAAAAAACTCAGAGTAGTAAGTGAGCATTTGACAGTCAAATGGAACTGCAGAATGGGCTGGTACTGTGAATGACTGGCTCAACATTGCTGGTTGGGTGATAAACTTGGACTAGTGCAGGTAGAGTATTTGTATGCCACATTGGAGCCGTGTGGTTAATGATGACTTTGAGATTAGTCCCATAGAGTCTACTTGTGCATGCTGAAGCAGAATTAATTCATGTTTTCCCTGCACTTTTATATGTAGTTAAATGTGGCACAAAGGGGAAAAATTGAAATAGGACTATCTACAGCATAACGACAATGTATTTATTGTATTTATTTTATGGACGGTTATTGAATTTCCTGGTGTGTGCTAAATTTGGGCAGAACTGGCTTGTCGTTCTTTTTCTGTGCACTGCAGTACATGCGCGTGTGTGCTGAGCCTGAAGTTTCCTGTCCCGTTGCCAGCGCTTCCTATGGACTGCAGCGCTGCAGATGGTTCACTTTAACCTCCCAACCATGCTGCAGCACGGCTATAGCAACACATGATGTCATCTCTCCCCACCCTGCCCCCACCACTAGTGACTCACGTCTGCCCAACAGCAACTTAGAACAAAGGAGTAATGACCCCTTACCCGCTGTTATGTTTGATAAGCTGTAGTGAGTGTGCTTTTACACCACCGTAACACTTTCTTCTCCCTTGTCTTAACTGTGTCTGCCTCGCTCACACACACATACGCATACGCATTTTTAGGCTGAACAATCGCTATACATGGCCTAGCTCACGTGCACACTGTCTGGTTAGTGCATCGTGGTGCCAGTGAGCCCCCTAGTGGTGGAATTTCCCTCGATCGCAGACCAGTAGAGTAATTCACTGCTTTCTCCACAGCTACCGAAAGCGAGTGCCCATGCTCGGGAATCCTCAGCTGCCGCTCGAAAGAAAAGAGATTCTCCACTGATGACCAAAGCTGTGAAGTACCCAAAAGGTCATGTCACCTACACCAAAGCAAGGTTGCTCAAGGAAGCCAAACTCAACCTGGGCTCGTGCCTCAACACCAACACTAACCACAATCTTCAGCGACCCAACTCAGGAAAAGTGCAGAGCAGTCAGACAAAGACTCTCAAACAGGTGCTATTAACCAGTGGAGGACCTCCAAGGGAAGGCGGCTGGTGTTTGCGGCTGAATGGCCGAATCAGTGGGCGAGTGACTGGGATGGAGGTGACCCCACCAAGGCGTGATGGACTCAGGCAGTCCAAGAGGCAGCTAGAAATGGTGGAAGGGGCTCTGACAGGCAAAGGACAGGAGGTCCGTGTGAAGAAGGTCAAAGTTCATGCCTCCCCGCTAGAGACGAGGAGCAGGAAGACCAGTCAAGACAAGGCTACCCTTGACAACCATGTTCCAGTAGTCAGTTTGCATCCATCTGCAAATCAGAGGCCCAAGCGAGCATCTGCTGGCAAGCTGATGTTCACAAGGCAGCCACAGCCCAAGAGCAGCCCCTCGAGAAGCCCCACTACCTCTGAGCCACTCCCCCCCGCAGACCCCCCAAAACCGGCAGAGCCCAAACCAACCCGGGAGAAGGAGAGGGGAAAGCGGGGTGCCGGTAGTGCTGGGGTGACAGAGGTGCCAGTGTTTCGGCTCAGCCAGCATGAGTTCCAGGACCCACTGGTGTACGTGGAGCAGCTTCGCGGGCGGGTGGAGCGAGAATTTGGGCTTTGCCGCATCATCCCTCCACCCTTCTGGAGGCCAGAGTGCAAACTGAAGGAGGAGATACGGTTCGTCACCCAGGTGCAGCATGTGCACAAGCTGGGCCGCCGCTGGGGCGCAAACGTGCAGCAACTGGCCTGCATCAGGAAGCACCTGCGCACCCAGGGCATCGCCATGACGGAGCCGCCCCTCATCGGTATGTACCACAAGAAATCCCGATAGCCAGGGGCTACCGAGTCCTGGTCAGGGCACTAACAAGGTCACGGTTAGGACAGCAAACAACCCGTTCTAATCTCTTTAACGATTGCTGGTAATTCAGCCCGTTTATAATACTTTCATAATCCAGAAATAATCCTCACATTTTGTACTTTTTATGGAATTGGGTTGACAAATCATAGAGGGCTGTATAATAATTTGTTTTGTTAGATGCAAGACTATAACGATTATGCACATAATTATTTTCAGTCATCAGCTCATATGCTCAAAACCAGAGCATATGAGCTCAGAAGCTCTTGACACAATAATGTGAAGAAGTGATGTACAGAGGTACTGCTGACACCAGAGCAAAATGATTTTGTTAGGTTCAGAGAAAAATTTCTTCACTGAGGTAAATGATGCAGTATTTTAAACAAGATATGGTATTTTATAATAGATTATATATGCAGCATATGGACTGAAAACATGTTGCTTTTTCCATAGACATTTGTTGAAGTGCTGTGGTTCGTTGTGTAATAATTTGGTTTGTCACTATGCCTATTTTACTATATTTTGAATTATATTTGGTGAATGGACTAAAAACCACAGCAGTGGAGCATCAATAGTAAAATTGGCCGAAGCCAGGCATGGCAGTTCGTGCCAGATGGCATTTCAGTAACTATGTAACAAAGATCAAAAAGAGGATCAGACATATTTCAGATATTCACAAATCAATTTTATTAGCTATTAATTTGACTTTATTGTACATTTACATTTATAGCATTTTGCAGGTACATTATCCAGAGCAACTTTAAAATGGCCACCTTAGAAATCCATTGTTTGGTTTACTAGGGACAAATCTGAAAACAATATTAGCCTTTTTTATTTATTGTAATTTAGTTAGTATTTCCTAAAAAGTAAGGAAAAAATTCATTTTAAGAATATTTTCTAATATCTCAGATGTCCTGTACAACTGGACCACCTATGCCTGTTGAAATATTTCAATACAAAATATGACAATAATAATAATATCTTAAATTGTGAAACACATACAGCATGCAGAATCACACATTTATTGAACAAATATGTGAACAAACACATACAAGGAAATTGATTATGGTTAATGGTGTCTCTCAAGCACAACAGTATAACAACAATATGCAATATACAAAATCTTATATATAGAAAAATACACAGTTCAATCACAATTCAATCAAATGAATCCCATGTGTTGATCTACAGTCTCCTCTTTTCTAATAAGCCTTTATGTTGAGCAGGCTCCTCACTAGTAATTCATTTTGTGGTGTTCACTGTTCTCTATAGCTTTTTTCACGCTGGTTAATCACGCTTTCCTGAGCCGTGCAGTGTTAAATGCCATTCCTTGTTCAGATGTACTGGCCTATAATTAAATTGTTCCTGCCTTAGATGCATGAGTTTTTACTGCTGTGTTAAAGGGTTTAAAACCCCTCTAGAGACATATTGCTGAAAAAGTGGGGTAGTAGTCAATATTACAATCAATTGATGAATATTGATAAAGCCTCCTCCCTTGTTCTAAAGATGCAGGATGTTAATTCTAGCTGTCAGGTTGCATATTCCAAGTGTCCTACTCAACTCTGGGCATTAAGCCCTCATGCAGTCAACTCTGTGAATTATATTTATTGTTTATCACTTCAAATCAAATGAAGTTTATATCTTCATACGGACTTAATAATTTGCCATCCATCCCTGAGCATTTGGATGGGTGGGTCTCAGACTTTGGCTCATGAAAGACTGTGCTGAGAGATTGCCTTTGATGAGATTACACATGATCGGGGCTGTCTCCGTGCCAGTGCACCACTCCTTGTGATGACTCTTGTGCACCAGGCCAAAGCTTTGACTGGCCAGCCTGGCAGCTTTTGGCAGGCCAGCCTGGCAACTCTGATCCCCACCCAACCCAATTCGACATTTTAGGGGCTGATCAAACAGGACAGATTACATTGCGCAGGGTACTTATAACCAGTTTGGAAAGTTTAGATCTAAATTTCCACAGCAAGGAGTTGAGCTAAAAGTGTGGTGTAATGGGGATTTGTGAATGTTGTTCAGGAATGAAGGATAAAGACGTGATGGTTTTCTTACCTTTTGTTTTTTAGGAGGGTGTGAGCTGGACTTGGCACGTTTCTTCCAGCTTATTAATGACATGGGTGGCATGCAGCAGGTGACAGACTTGAAGAAGTGGGGCAAACTGGCCGACCTGCTGGGCATCCCCAAATCAGCACAGGACCGGCTGGCCAAGCTACAGGAGGCGTACTGCCAGTATCTGCTCTCCTACGACTCGCTGCCCCCGGCTGAGCGCTTGCGGCTCGAGCGGGAGGTGCTGCAGGAGAAGGAGCGGCTGGAGAGGAAACGGGGACCTCTGGAGGGCCAGTCTGACAACTCCCAGCATGCCTTGCTTCTCCTGCCACGCTGTGAGCCCAAGAATGGCCTGGTGAATGGTGTACTACATCAGTATGGTCTTCAGGAGCCCCTTAAAGAACTTGATCTGAAGGCAGGCTTGCGGCGAGCGTCAGCACAGGACAAGAGAGGCGGGGAGGCGGAGGATGGCGGTGTGATCAGTGACCAGCACAAGTGCATATACAGGGTATGAGAACCTTTTTTTTCTTCACTTTTTTCGGGTGTCTGCAAACTAGGACAAAATGAGGGAACTGAAGAAAGTGCTGGTTCACATTTACTGTAGTTTTAGGGCATCTGTGATGCACATTCACAATGACCCAAAACAATTTTTTCCCCCCACATTTTCTTATACTTGATTAGATTAAATACCCATAATGACAAACAAAAAAGTTTGGGAAAAAATGTATTTAGAGTCTTTGCTCAATGCTTTGGTGAAACACCTTTGATAGAAATTACAGCCTCAAGTGTTTATGAGTTGGATGCTCCAAGCTTGGCACATCTATTTTTGGGCACTTTCTCCCACTCTTCTTTGCAGAACCTCTCAAGCTGCATCAGGTTGAATGGAGAACGTTGGCGCACAACCATTTGTCAAATCTCTCTTGGGATGTTCAATTGGGTTCAAGTGTGGGCTCTGGCTGGCCACTCTAGGACATTGTTATTGTCCCGGTGGCGCAGTGCAGGGGGGACGCAAACGCTTGACTCAACATAAACAGGGGTTTAATAACAAGTATTTTGAGGAAAGAATTATTTATTCAGTTTTAGAATAAGGCTATAACATAACAAAACATGGGAAAGTAGAAGTTCTGTGAATACTTTCCATTGTTTCGCAAGATCCCCTGGAATTAACTGTATTTGTGGTTCTGCTTCTGTAAAATGATGAACATGATGATGAGAACTGCAACATGAACATGATGATGAGAAATACAAAATGTAACTGGAAGACGGGTGGAATTAAACTCTATTTACTGTATGTTTTGTACCTGTATAACAGGGGAAATCGGTGTCTCTAACCACGTTCTACAGGACAGCCAGGAACACCATGAACATGTGGTTCAGTAAAGAGCCTGATGTAGCTGAAGTGGAGGTAAATTGTGATCCATTTTGATTCCTTCAGAAATAAAAAAATGCATTTAGCAAATTTTTCTTTGTCACAACCTTTTGTTTAATCCACTTACCATCAGGAGGAGTACTGGAGGATTGTGGAGGAGAAGGAGCGGCATGTTGCAGTGCACTGTGGGAGGGTGGACACAAAAACCCAGGGGAGTGGCTTCCCTTTGGGAAAGTCTGAGCCATTTTCAAAGTAAGAGGAGCTAAGACTTTATATAAATACTTGTTTACAGTCCAATGGATTAGGATAAACTGTAATTGAATGATTTTGCTTCCATTGATTTAAGGCATGGATGGAACCTTGCTGTCCTTCCCAGTAACTCAGGATCCATCTTACGCCACCTTGGTGCTGTGCCTGGTAGGTCCAGAGTTAAGACACTCAACACTTTTAAAAACATCTCTGTAAAGTCATATAAATGCTAGAAAAAGAACCACGGTTGTTTTTTAACAGGAGTGACCATCCCCTGGCTGAATATTGGCATGGTCTTTTCTACCTCATGCTGGTCTCGAGACCAGAACTGCCTTCCGTACATAGATTACTTACACACGGGTGCTGACTGTATTTGGTAAGTGGGCGTGTCTTTACTAATAGACTTTTTTCAGACTGTGGGCATCTTTCACTGAAATCTACTCCCTTGCCATAGATCTAACCCACACATTCTGTGTCACCGGCCTTAGGTACTGTATTCCTGCTGAAGAGAAGACTAAGCTTGACAAAGTAGTTCATTCACTGCTGCAGGCCAACGGGACTCCGGGGCTGGAGATGCTGGAGAAAAACATTATGGTAATGCACACTCACTCAGCGCTGTAGTTTACCATGCTGGTAGCATTTAATTTGTGCTTCATGTTCTGTCTTTTCCACCTCCCTGTGTACAGATCTCCCCAGAGGTCCTCTGTCAAGAAGGCATCAAGATTCATCGCACTGTCCAGAAATGTGGC
The DNA here is from genome assembly GCF_900700375.1 of Denticeps clupeoides. Taxonomy (NCBI): domain Eukaryota; kingdom Metazoa; phylum Chordata; class Actinopteri; order Clupeiformes; family Denticipitidae; genus Denticeps; species Denticeps clupeoides. The sequence goes on along the minus strand of NC_041711.1, from coordinate 28,283,689 downwards.
CAATTTGTAGTCTGCTTTCCAGGGACGTTCGTGTCCAAGATCTGCTGCGGGTACAGCATTTCTGAGACTGTGCATTTTGCCACCTCCCAGTGGATGACAATGGGATATGAGTCTGCGAAGGTGCGTGGTTCGTGTGACCAGTTAGGCCCAATCAAATCGATTTTGGTATTTGTTTTTTATTTTAATAGAAAGATAGGCAAGTGAAGTAAAACATTTTTTTGTGGTGGTGATGCAGGAGCTCAAACGGCGTCAGATAGAAGAGCCATTTTCCACAGAAAGGCTGCTCTACCAGATTGCCACGTGTGAGTCCAGAAGAGGGAACAGACATCTGCAGAGTACAATCTCCTCACTCCTCAAAGATCTCAGGTAAGCTGTCAAAAGAGATATGAAAATCCTCAATAAATATCAAAACATGTACTTACCTGAGGAATGTGTACCCTTCACGGCCAGGGACATAGAAATTAGCCAGCGACAGAACTTGTTCAAGGCCGGGCTGCGCTCAGCAGCACGTTACCGTACCCTGGACAGCAGCCAGCCTGCTTCCCATTGCCGGAAGAAGCTGAACGGCTGGCTGGCAGAAGATACATCCGACCGACGCTGCCAGGCCTGCAAGCACCTGTGTTACCTCTCAATGGTGGGTTGCATTATGATTAATACTTGTTGGTTTCTGTCTATCTATATATCAGTGTGTCTCATGACAAAAGTATGTTTGGTTGCTAATTGCTGCTGCAAATGGGTCTGGACAGGATTTCTGATCAAACTGAGGACAGAGGACATGTTTATGAGCCCGACATGTTTCAATTGTGTAAAACGAGATATTTCAAATTTTAATCAATCTAAATCTATCTATATCTAGATAAATATATATATAATTGATAATTTTTTTTTTAATATATATAGGTTTGTTTGTATAGTTGTTTTATACAATTGTCTCTCTGTGATTAGATGTAGACGGTGCTGCAGATTTGTGTTTCTGTCACAGTCTGTAAGTGTGAACCTCGATGTGTGAATCCTGCTGCTGCCCACAGCTAAAAGAATGAATGTAATTCAGTGTGGGTAAAAGGCTCCAGCCTTCTCTGACACTGACCATGATAAGCGGTGGCTGGAGAAGAAAATGAGGTTGACTGGCCAGAGCTGAATTCTGCTTGGACGCAGGTGTCACAGTCATCATTCCCATTATTGCTGTGTGTGCCTGCAGGTTGTGCAAGAAAGCGACAATGTGGTCTTCTGTCTGGAGTGTGCCCTCCGCCTGGTTCAGAAGCGCAGGTCATCCCGGGGTCTGAAGATGATGTACCGCTACGATGAGGTAAGGGCTTTAAAAGAGCACCACTACCTAATTAACGTTAAATACGGAAAATTTTAACGTGCATTTGAGCGCTGAATCTGTTGTGTGTCTGTTGGGGGTACAGGAGCAGATTAACGCTCTGGTGAACCGCGTGGGCGGCAGGGTGCGGGAGAGGACCAGCGAGTGGCAGAGAGCCGATACACCAGCACAGCGCAGCCCCCGGAGCAGGAGCTCCGCCCAGGCCACCCGTCTCACCCCCAAACACACCGCAGGCTCCTGAGCCAAGCAGAGCGACCAATGTTCCCACAGCTCCCACAGCCCCCCATGACACCTCACCCTGTCCATCCCGCACCGGCCCATTTCACTCCGCCCAGCCATCTGCATCGCTCTGCTTATGCTCTTACCCCCCCCCACCCAGCAGAGCAGAACACCCCCCCCCTTCCTGAAAGCACGAAATATTTTGCACTGTTTTTTAAATTGTTTTATATGAGTATTTTCTGGTTGTTTTAGCATTTACATTGAATATAGATATATACATAAATATCAGTATATCCTCTACCTAGTGTTTGTGTTCAGATGGTGCTGTAGTTTTACTTTCTTCCAACAGCCCTCCCTGGGCTCTTCCTCTTGTGCTCAAGCTCTCCCCATACCCAGATAAGCTATTTGGAATCAGTTGTAAGAGAAATGTTTATATGTCATTTACAATAAGGCATTAAGTAAAAAGCTCTATCTTGAGTTGAACCCCTTCAATTAAAGCTTTACTAGAATTATTACAGTATTTGATATATGGAGAAAGAAAAATGACTATTGTTTTGAATTTCATGCATTACCAAAAAATGAGAGGATGAAAATTGACCAGCACAACAGCAAGAAATATTTTTTTTGCTCCGAACGAGCCTTCGAGGAAGAGCATGAAGGGGCTTTGGGGGTGAATATGAGATGAAGAAAAGGCCTTACCCATCAAATTCTTCATCTGCCACAGTGTGATGTCCACAGGGTCACTCTTGTATCATATATAAGTAAGTGCTGCTTTAATTATAAGTATGGCATAGTGGTATTCCCTAGTTTTTTAGCTTTATGTTTTTTATAAAAGGGAAACATTTAATATGAAATAAATTAAAAGGTACAGCAGTAGTTCCCCTTGTTGCACTGACATAAGGTTAAAATCTATCTAGTTTCCTTGCTCCTCCCCTGCAAATGACTGAACAGTTTTAGAGATTGTCAGTGAGCACAGAGTTGTTTTTCTTTCCAGAAATGTGGTTGTCCGTTTTTATTTTTTATTATGGCCTTACGGTGTTTATGATGACTTTTATAGTAAACCTGGCTTGTCTTACGATTTTATTTATAAACACACAGATTTGCAGCTCTATATGAAAAATGACATAACAGTTTTTCCACTTTACCAGTTTGTACTTTTATGTTTGAATAAATATTCACTGTCAGTCCTTCAAAGCAAGGGTCTGTGTCAGATTCTTTTACAAATTGCATACAATATCATTCTGAACTAGTCATGTGACCATCAATTTAACAAAGGAAAAAAAAAGAGCAATTCAGTCTTAACCATTTTACCCATTTGGGAGGTTCCTCAGTCCTTTGAATTTATTGTGTAAAACAGGAACAAACTACGGTGAAAGACGCACACAACATAAGCTTGACATCCTAGCACGACGGTTCTGTTATGTCTGCTAGAACGCACATGTGCAGACAGACCCTCCTTTGCTGCCTTCTCTCACCATTAACAGAGCCAACACACAAGAGCATATTTAATCTGTAATCTCTTCTATTAGCAATCTAATGTGGGACCATCTTGTCATTAGATGTGAGGAGTCCTTAGAGAACACGGAGTTAAAATACTGATGATGTTCTGGTTTTTGGCATCTTGGGTGAAATACCTGTTCTTGTCATTTGGACCGCCAGCCCACAGTTGTACAGCAAACATGCACACCATAGCAAAAGGTTTATGGTCAAGATAAATATGAAAAACACAAGATAACAGAACAGCAACTTCTAAACAGAGCAGGACTTATGGGGGAATGTGGAGTGCTTACAGCTAGATTTGAAAAAAGACTTTATTTGTTACAGACAGCTTTCTGGAAAAGGAGAGAGACACAATACTGATTGTAGAGGACACAGCGACTTGATTTCCCCAGGGAAAGAAAAATCTGAAATGAAAAAAGAAAGAGAAGCAAATGGTTCTCTTGAACTGTCCAGTGAGCTCCCTAGCTCAGTAATAAGAAAGGTCCAATAATATTAAGCTCTGATAACCAGCAGGACATCAGTCTGGGAATTTGTTCTTTTTGCAGCATTTCTTTGTGGTCTATGTTGTCAGTGAGTCACTATCGTCTGAGTTCTTGAGTTGCTCTCCGGGCTCCGGCAGGCCCACGAGTGCAGTGTCAGCCAGTATCTCCTCCTCGTCTGACTGGACTACGGGCGAGTCCCCCGCACTCCCCTCGCTCACCTCCTCATCCGGCCCCTCCGTCTCCTGGCTGACCGAGTTGGTGCGGGTGGAAGAGGAGCCGGGCGAGGAAGCGGGGCTGTTGCTGTGATGGAGGTCAGCCTGAGTGGGCACTCTGAGTGAGATCTCTGTGGGAGACGGCTCCAGCTCTGGACCTGATCAACATGAGACTTTCGGTGAGAACAAGCACATACATTTCCATACAGATATTAATGAGCAGGCAGGGCATCTAATGAGGCCGTTACAACTTCACAAATTCTGTAATTCTTACAGTGTACCAAGCTGGCAGCTCAAATGCTTTAAATAATTAAATGTCTCTTTTTATATAGGTTTTCCCATCATACCTGTAATTGGTGATGATGCACTATTGTCTTCACCTCCAGAGTTGAGGAATACATCAAGTGCCTCGTGATCAGACACATCGGTGAGGTCCATGTGCTCCAGCATGTCCACATTCACCTCCATGGAAGACATGCTTCCTAAAGGCTCTAAGCATCAAACCAGAGCTTGGTTATTTCAGCCGGAAATAAAAAGAAACAGATCAACAGTGCAGAGTTGCTTTTAAATCACGTGAACGTGAAAGTTAAGAAGCATGCAGACTATGATGGGAACGCTAACATTGTTATCAGCTCTAGACATAAGTGGAAAGGAACCATCCCCACCCACCATACCTCAGTGAGGAGACAGGAGGACGGTGGAGGAAGGCAGCAGAGAGGAGAGAGGACAATAAGTTTAAAGAGCTCATCAATACGGCACTGCTAATGGCACCACGCCCACAATTACTACAGCTGAAGAGGATCTAATATTGATGGGAAAAGTGGTAGTCCTTTACTAGATTCCTCACAGCCTACTCATACTCAGAGCTAAAATTCACAAAACACAAGTCTACAGTAAAAAGATTCATTCAGATTTGTTAAATTTATTTGGAAGTTGAAGAAAATTTGATGCAAAAAAAAAACTGCAGCATAAATCTGAACAAATAAAGACGGGATGAGGAAAAACGTCCACATAGCCCAGTCTTTCAGAAGCATAGCGGTACAAGATCAGGTCTGAAGTGAGTAAAATAAAGCGATGGTCTCACCTCTCCTGTCGGAGATCTGCAGATAGCCAGTGGAGAGATACTGCTCCATGTCCTGTTGAAATGCCTCCTCAAAGTACTTCTGCCTCTCCTTCAGCTTCACCTGCTGGGCATGCTCCATCTCCAGCACCTTCTGAGCATGCTCCGTATCCAGCTCCGCTAAAGCAAGAGGGGTGGGGACAAGAAGCTGAATTCTGCTGCTTGAGAAATGCTCGCCCTTATTTGCACATTTAAAATCCCTGATTCATTCCATTTTCACATGTGTATACTGAAAATATAATACAGGACATGGATAAAATCTATTTAATAAACAAGAAAACATCGCCAACCCCCTCGAATGCAAACTCCACCATTCCTGCAAAGCCGTGGCTACTCTTTATGAACACAGCTAGCATCAGATCACCTCCCAATTCTGCTCCTGTGTTAGGAATATTGAAACAGCTCAGAAAAGACTGTATGGAACTGTGATGTATTTACTTGCCTGGCAAGATGAGCCCACTTAACACAGGGGTAATTCTGCAGTCAGAAAGACTATTACGCTCCTCTTAAACAGGAAAAGAGCCCCGCTTCTCTCAGCACCAGGAAGTGTCTTCGCTTGCCAGTACGACACAGACGGTGCATATGTGTTCTGTGTGGTGGGTACGTGTACGAGAATAGTACAAGAGGGGGGGGAAAAAAAAAAAAAAAAAAAAAAAAAAAAAAGAACCAATGCTCTGCACTAATGAGAGACAACAACCCGCCAAATATTATGCATGTTCCCCTAATGCCACCAAAACCATTCTGGCCGAGACGGTTTCTGTTTGACTTCACAAATGAATTCTGTAATGCGTGCATTTGCAGGGGTGACAATGGAGACCACAGAGAAGTGTTATCAATAGTAACACCGTGCTAATATCTTCTGCTGGTACAAACGATACACATGAGCACATTTGCTCCACATCGAGGAGCCTGTGATGCACATGCCCCTGGTGCTGACCACTAGTGCTGGGTGGTGTTTAAATAATTAAAAAAAAATTCCTTCACGTCATTAGTCCTACTCCCCTAAAAACTGTATCATTTGTACAATTCAGGAAACCGGAAGATGCTAATCTTACTGACTCTACCGTAGTAATTATTTTTTCAATGAGTGGAAAGAGTGGTTAACATGTGGTTTACCCAGTCATATATGACTCCAGATCCATGCACTTGCCCATTCTTCCTGCTACAAACACATACATTTCAACAAATGACTGCTGATATGTTGCTTATTATATGAAACCTATTGAAAGCTGTAAGAATTGGGTGTTTCTGGTTCATGTATCTATGAATGCATTTGAACAAACAGTGAGTATAAGGCAGAGCTTGTGAATTATCATGTATTACACATACACTTATTCAGGTTTTCTTATTTAAAAGCTGCATTCAACATATAAACACAGATGGCCTGAGCTTTACACTGCCATTACAGACACCTCTGCCAGGTGCTTCTGTCTATCTGCAGTTATCTGCATTAATTTCACATGAAACAATTAAGACTTAATAGAAAGCATGCTGTAATATAAAATGATTACGAATCTGCTGTTTATAAATTTGTAACCTTGTAATTTTACTATGGACCAATAAGCAATGTTGAGTATCTTCTGAGGTTAAAATAATCATTGAGCAATAACGATATTAATTATGCAGTGTCATCCAAATGTGTGCATCAATGTTTTTGGTCATTACTAATATGGCTTGAATGCTGTTTTGGGAGAAGGCAGAATAATTCAGAAATAATAAACCATTGAAACCATATATTCAGCACTCACTCTAAAACATTTATTCAGACACCGGTTAAAAGACATCCGGTGACTGCTGGAGGTAAAGGATTATTCTGAATCACAAATTTTAAACGAAGCTTCCCCCTCAAAACCCTTGATGCTCTACTCAGTCAAGCTCCCCATCTCCATCCTATAGATGCCACACTTGTCTGTTAAAATAATCTCCTTAATGCAGCAGTTCACAGACAGCACGGGCTGCTCCTAACTCAAGTCCTGTGAATAATATGGCAGTAAGATCTGTGCAACATCCGAAGAAACATCTTTTTCATCTAAAATGCAGCTGAACTGCAAGCGCCACCATCTTCCCGGGCCTAAATCACACGGGCAGAAGAGAAAGAGATGTGACTACCCAGTCAGCATATTTACATACAGCCTTTCTAACAATTAATCTGGAGCACATGATCAACTGAGGCTTTTTCAAGCAAATACTGCATGCGGGAACATGAATTTCCAAACCAAGGTTTTTGATCCCTTTGATCTCCTGATGAGAACAAGGTCATTTAAAAAGGCTCTTTCGATTAAAGATCACTTGTGGTGAAGGCTATTGAGACAGACCATAAATCGAGTGAAATGGAATATAAAAAAAAAGAAATATTGGCTCATTTATATATGCCTGTCTGTGTAATTAGTAAGGCTACGTTGCTCTGGATAGGAGCAAAGATGTTATGGCTCTCAGTAATGTAAAGTAATTAAAAATCTCCTCTACATTTATGTGACTTGAGTGACAGACTCCTCCAGGAACTCCCAATGTCTGATAATCTGCTTCAATCCCTTCACGTGTCAAAATGTCACAGTGTGACAAGCCTCCCACAAACACCTTGATACATTGACATTTATGGCATTAATCCAGGACATTTTCCCTGGAGCAGCTCAGGGTGAAGTGTGTGCTCAGGAACCTTGGCAGATTGGGATTCGAACCGGCAACCTTCTGATTATGGGGCTGCTTCCTTAAATGCTAGGCCATCACTGCCCCTGTAAACTAGTTTCCCTGACCGGGAATCGAACCAGAGCACCAAATCCTGACCACTAGACCACCAGGGAAGGCCCTTACTAATGAACAAATGAAGTGCTCTTATAGTTTTAACCACTTGTCTTGTGCTCAGAGCAGAATATCGACACACATCCAGTTCATATCTGCTCTCACATCGGCCCAATCATGCGAAGACAAACGGCAGTGGACGACGGAAAACAGCCCTAGAGCTCTTACTTCCTTCCCAAAGTGGTTTAGTAAAAAATATCACACGAAGAAGAAGAAACATACACATGACTTAAATAGCTAATGGGCGGGTGGGCTGGGTATTGAGTTTCATCTCAGGACACAGACGCATTCTACAACACTGGAACAAACCGGAACTGTGCCTAACACGTTCAGCGTTAACTTCCTGTCCTCGACATTTGGTTAACAGTATGTGTGACTTCTGGCACTGGCAGTCAGAACTGACTATTAAATGAAGCGCTAAGGTCAGGCATTACTGCAAAACAATCACAAAATTGTGCACTGTACAAATTGTGTTTTATTATATTAGTAATGTGTGCTTAATTTGGGTCTGTGATATAATTGCAAGGGTAAGATAATGGATGTGATTTGACTACCTTGGCTAAACACAACAATTATGACAGTGAATGCTTTTTAGGTATTTCAAGGAACATTTGCATTTGTAGTGAGAATAGCACTACAAATGCATTTCCACTAAAATCTAATTCTACTAATCACAAATACACCTGATGTGTTCAGGATAGCACCAATCATGCTCTCCAGTCATTTCATCATAACACAGGACAATCCCACCATTTTCCAAAAAATTAGCCTAATCTAGCCATCTAGAATACAGAATCCAACATTATGGATTGAAACAGCGGTTATTCAAATTAATTAGGCCAGTTCCCTTTGTTTACAGTCAAAAGAGTTCAATTTAAAGTCTTAAATTCTCAGGCAGATTTAACATTGTGTTCAAAAAGACAGCTTCAGCTGCAAGGCCTATACAGGAAGATCTAAGTTTAAATCCTCTCCGAGGCAGAGGTTAATCACATGATAATGAGAGTCATATGACGTATGGTTCCATAAAGCTAATCCTCCAGTACTCAGTCACCTTCATACACGGAATGGAAAAATCCAATAGTTTTAGCAGGTATAAAGCACATTATCAGCGCATTAGTGTTTTTGTGTATAACCGCTTATGGTGTCAAGGGCCTGGGAAAATACTGCTAATTCAGAAAGCAAATTTGCCAGCCATGTGCTCCTTCATCTCAATGATGGCTTTGTAATGGCATTAGTCTTGTGACAGTCTTTTACAGTTGGTTCATGACTAGGAAAGTTAATAAAACACACAGGGCATCATTGTACTGGCATGGTTCACAGAGAGAAATCACACAGAAGAGCACATCGGACAGACTGGAAAAGGGGAAAATAGAAGCTCTTCAGCTATGAGCGTGCTACCCCGGGACCTTAAACAGCAGAAGAATATTTATATATATACAAACAGTCTCATTACAAGAACCATGAATGGAAAAAAGCATGCAAGGGACCTACAGGAGCTGCTCTTGTCGCTGTCCACTGGATCGGGTGAGGACATCTCCTTTGGGTTTTCGAGGAGTGAATGGGAGGGGACGAGACAGGGACTGGGGCCGCGCTGGACTTGGCACCCACTTACACCTGCATGTTAGCCCTCAGCTAAGCTCCACCGGTGTCCCACACTCAGTCCACTCAGACGCGTGCAAGCGATGCTCACCTTCCCTCAGTCACGCTGGTGAAGGCTGAGAGATGCTGGGACGCTGGGCGCAGAAGGCGCAGCTGTAGTGGAGAAGAGTGAGCCGGGAATGTACCACTCTCAGCCTTCAGAGAGGGGGGGGGGAGCACTCTCATTCTTAGCAGAGTGAGGGGGAAATAACCATACTGCCCTGGGGGGCCATGGTGGTGGGGGCTGGGCTATGTATAGGCAGGTGAGGTGACAGCTATAGGTCAACTAAAGCCTCCTGGCCACAAGTGTCATCTGGAGGGTCGACCATGAAAAGAATCCTAGGTGGATACAGCATTTGGGATGCTTCTTTTTCTTTAAAAACGACATGGGCAAGAATATATCCAATCAAGGTTTACTTATGTGCAATGACACAGCATATATTAGAGTGTGGGTATTAATGAAATAAGCATAGCTTTAACAAATAAAAACCTGAGTGTTGGCAGCCCTGCCCACTCGAGAGAGACACCAAGCTGTGGAGTGCCGCCTACACTGCCTGCAGTGTTGAGACATAATCACGTTCATCACCATGGCAGCCGCACATTAGTTACAAACTCTCATTCCATAATTTAGATAATGAAAGAAGCAGCTGCACGTCTACACTTACTAAAAAAAAGTTTCAAAGACATTTTCCACTTGAGCAGGAAAAAAACAAAAACTCAAATTCTAAGCGCAACCCAGGCTTCTGCTTCAGAAACACTGAGTAAGGCGGCTATCCACATTTCAAAACCCACAGATGCTGCCCGCGATTCAGGCTGAATACTGATATCTGAGACGGATTCGGCTGCTCCTATTGCAAAAATCACGGCTATATTCACTGATTGGCTCGTATTATTTATAGCCTGGAAATGCAAAGCTGCATAGCAACCGGACCATTTTTCCCCTCAAGGAGTACATATCACATCCATTACTGTAAAGGAAATATTACATATTCATCAGGTGTATGCAACAGGGTGTCAGTTAGATGGTATGCGGATGACAAGAAGTTCAAAATAAATAGCTAAAGCAGGAACTAGATTCTCCATCTGAGTGCTGAACCTGAGGATACATTTTGGGGTGGGGGTTATTTGGGTCAGAACGGCACATGACAGCCTGTATTCCTTATATATACTGAATTGTCTGGAAATTCCATTTAACTCTGTAGTCAGACCATCAAGAAGGCTTGCCTGTTTAGACCTAATGTTACGTAGCATTATCCTATCACAATACAATCCAATGTTCTCAGAACAGGAAAAAGCAAACATGACAATCTTGTGAAGAGGAAATATCTTAGTTCCTCTACACAGAAACACTAGCTTTCATCTTAACCTTAGTGTCTTCTCACTACTGTTACTGTTATTCATGTGATTTTGCTCATTGTAGACCCAAGCATTTCATATCAAATGATCCATTTCTATATAGATATGTTATGTATTTTACCATTTAATATTGAAAGGCATCATAATCAGAATACTTTGATTGTAAAAACTTGAAATGGGAAAGACAGAACAACTACACATAAGTTATTTGTGGCTCAGATTTTCCCCCAAAAAACATGATTTGATTTGGCATGAAGCATATCACTTGCATGTCTGGTAACAACCTAATGGTCAACTAAGTCAGCGATCAGCCAGCAAACTAAGTTTGTCCTCAATGTGAAGTCCTGCTACTCTTTTCCGCTGACAAACCACATAATTCATGCTTAATTCTTTCTCCGGCTCTATTTTAAACTCTTCTTTTGAACTGAACATGTGAAAATACAATGTTCAAGCTGCAAGAAGCAATCATATACTATCCTGGTTTGGTTACTTATTAGTTAAGCCTTTCCTCATGGTGTATATATTTCATGAAAGGATGGTATTCAAAACAAGAAATTTAACTTAATGCTAGTGCAACTGAATTAATGGATTAAGTCGCATTTGGAAAATCCTTACCTTTGAGAGACTCCAGCTCTTTCCTGGAGAGAAGAAAAAAAAAGCAGGAATTAGGATGTGGAAGTCCATTACCCAGAAAGGAATAAAATGAGTCACCATGCTTTTGTGAGCTGCGTATGACAACAAACAGCACATCAGTATCCAGAAATCAGTCACATTTTCCATGAATGCCCCCCTTTTTAACAATGGTAACCAGCAATTTTATTTAGTTGGCCTTTAAATAACCTCCACACAGGTTCACAGGCAAATGCCATGGAAATGAGACCGTTTCACACTCCACTGCATTAAGCCAGGAATGCATGGCTTAGCTCCAGGCCACAAGAGACATTACACAAACCATCAGTATAAAGTGCAGATGCCTTGTTTTGTCTTTGTCCTGTATATTGCAGTGAGACAAGATATATTGCTCTGTTTCAACATTCCATCATAAAACCTCCCAGGTAATGACACAGAACGGGCCTGAAAACTGAAAATCCTTTCCTCTAAAAGAAACCCATACATTAGAATTTTGCTACAGAGTTCACTCCTTCATATCCTTCATACTCCATACATCTCAGAGAGTGAACAACTCAAAAGGTAGACTGCAGATGAGAAAAAATGTCTGGATGTTCTTAATATAATGAAGAATATGGGAGGGCTGAAATGGGGAAAAAAACACCTCATGCGCAATGCGCCATGAAGATTCTTTTTATGTTGACATGGCCTGTTTACACTATTCAGCTGCAGGCATAATTTCTTTCATGGGTCATCTCTCTTCATGTGAGCACTCAATAAGCAACTATGCATGTTAAGCTGCGCTATCTATATAATGCTACATAAAATACAGCAGAACACACAAAAAGGGGGCAGGTTTCTCCTGAACTAACGTGATTTTGACAGCAAGATAACGACACAGCCAGTAGTGTCGTGTACACTACGAACACTGGTGATGACAAATTGCCTGAAGGGGAGTCAGCTGCTCTTCACAAAGTGAGCAACGGCTGATAGGACTTGGCTTTACACGTCATGGAGTCTTAAGCCAGTTGCAGTTTTCTTCCTAATAACAACTGTCATTTGCCTAGCTTACACCTTCAAATTGTGTCACTGAGCAAGACACTTAACCCTGAGTGTCTCCAGGGGGACTGTCCCTGTAACTACTGACTAAGTTGCTCTGGATAAGGGCGTCTGATAAATGCTGTAAATGTAAATGTAAATTGAACTTTTATTTGAAAGGTGTCTTAAGACGGTTTATGCACAGTCAGAGACCATTTACATTTACAGCATTTACCAGATGTCCTTATCCAAAGTGTCTCTCATGAACACAATGGTAGTAAGTGGGATTTGAACCTGTGCCTTTGTAGTCCATCTGGTTCATAGGCAAATGTCTAACCCACTAGGATAATATCATGAGAAATATGAGAAAGCCCCGAGAAGCACACCTCTTTTTCTTCTTGTAGTTTTCTAGCTGCAAGATCTGAAAGTGCTTGAAGCGCTGCTGCTCACACTGACCACACAGGTTCTCCAGATGCATCAGACGGCTCTCCATCTCCTCAAAATCAGCCTCTAGGTGTGCTGTGGGATAGGCAGCAGACAAATGCAGGCTTGGCATATGCAGGCTCACTAAACCAAGAACATACTTTGGAGGTTTGAGCTTATACAATCATTGTTATTACTAATGTAGCATTAGAGTTTACAGTACATAACGAAGTCTGCTTAATGTCATTTTTATTGCATGATAGATTTAGAAATGTAATAGATATTTGTCTACTGGTCTGTAAAAAGAGAGCGTGAGTAAATTCCACCTGGCGCCGCCTAGTGGACAGAATAAGGAAGCGGAACTTAATAATTGATGTTGGGGAAACAGGGATCCCAACACATGTAAGGCTATTTTAAACTTTACACTGGCAACACGGAATTACATTTAAATAAATTTACAATTATGGTAACAGTATTTCCACAGTTTTCCATTTGTTTAGAATCATTGTATCATTTTTGGCACAGAACGTGCTTAAATTATGTTTTAGTTTGAACTACTTAGAATGTTACGCGAGCAGACTGGCATAATAAAAAAAATTGCACTATTGGATATACTGACATTCATAACAACAGATTTCAGTCAAACCTCCTTTTCACAACAAATCAAGTTTGTGCTTGATTTGTGCATGCAACCCTGTCCTTGTTCTTGCTTTTTCCTGTTCTTGCTGTTCTGGTGTAGGTGTTTGGGTGTGGTGTCCAAGCGGCTCCGGAGTCTCTCACCAATGCGGGATGTAATGCTCTCCAGATCTGTGAGGAAGGAGGGTATCTGCTGTAGCTGCTCGTGGAGCTCGAGCAGGGCACCACGCCTCCTCTCCCAGTGCGCCGTGAGCATTACCACCTCACCATCCATGGCCTGCCAGAGACCACAACAAAGAAAACTGCAGTCAAGATCCGATCATGAACACCAGTATGGACGTAGATGCAGTGATTGTGTCATTAATTCATTCAGCTGGACAGTGGTGGCCTAGAGGTTAAGGAAAAATATTGGTGGACTCGTAATCAGGTTGCGGGTTCAGTTCCCGAACCACCAATATACCGTCCCCACACACTGCTCCCCGGGCACCTTTCATGCCTGCCCAGTGCTGAATATGGGTGTTGGGTTAAAAGCAGACCGTGTGCTGTGCAATGACAATAACAGTCACTTTCATTCCCTCACCTCGCCAGCTTTGGCACATTCCTTTGCCCGTTTGTGAAGAGCCACCCAAGTGTCTTCATATCTGGAAATGTAAAAGTGGGAGGTGCTTTAAACCAAAGGATCTTTGGAGAGAAAAGGTTCATTATAAAACAATTTAGAGAAAGAAAACCCATCAGTACCGACTGAGTAATTCCACCCCAGCCGAAAAATGAGGAAGGTGGTCGTCTTTTCTGAGGAGAGAAATGACTTGTCTTATTTAATGTGTGACTTGAGAAATAACTTGTCTTGCTATTTTCTCTTTGCGTTGCGAAGGTCTTTAAAAAAAATACCTCTGCTGCTTCTTCACCTTGGATTCCTTTGACTTGTCACCGAGGGTCTTGAACCTGTGGGTGTCAGATGAATTTAAAACCAGCCTATTGGTGTAGGGGGTTATATACGTAAAGTGGGCCACCATGAATAAAGAAACTGAGATATTTGAGCAATTTAAATCCTGTGTCCTGCGTGGGAAAATGCATGTGTTTATAGCGACGCCCGTCTCGCCGGTCACATGACTGTCAGCTGAAAGTAATTGCGCCGATTTTCAGAAACAGTGACATGCAGTTGCAAGTACTAATACTACTACTACGAATAACAGTTGTACTTAGGTTTTTTTTTTTTTAATGACCGAATGATTCACACATGTGAGAAAGAAGCTTTTGAACAGCTGGCGAACAGCGTAAATTCGTGTTTAATCTAATATAACATGGCTATGCTAGCTGGCTAACGACGCACAATGGCCAAACTATCGCTTAGAAGGAAGTTGCATTAGCTCCACAGTCAGCGACATCACATGGCGCCAGTATCCATTCTCCGAGCGACGCGCGAAGGTTCGACACGACGCCGCACTTTTCACTCGGCTGAACATGTTGACTAGCTGCTGAGCTCAAGTGGAGCACCAACCCTGCCGTAAAGTCCTGCTGCACCGTCTGCAGCCGTTCTCTGAAATTCTCAAACATCGTCGCGGCTTCACTTCGGCCGAGCAGCGCGACGTATTTGGACCAGTGGCATTTATCTGCTCCAGACGACACTTCCCGGGACACCACTGTCACCGGGTGGGGGGAAGAGTTGACCCACGTCCCGCAGCAGAGTCCCCCCGTCAGACGGAACACGCCCACAACAGCACGCGGCTCCGACGTACTTCCGCATTCAGTCACGTGTCGCAAAGGCGCCGTCTTATTGGCTACATGAATATCTTTTACTACGAAATCCAAGACCACCTACAATGCATATTAATAAACGAGAGTATCTCGTTATTCGAAGCTAGACAAATACATGTCACACTTTCTTTGGGGATATATGCTTGTACATAACATTAGACATTGTTAGTTATGTTATGTTGAAATAGATCAATTAAAGTAATTTGACGGTTACAATCTCATTGTTCTGTCATGAAACTGGACATGAAACTAGAAAAGGCCGGACTTTCCAGGCTGGACAAAAGGGGGTCGAGGAGTCGAATCGCGAGTCGGTGCGGTCTGTGTACGCAGCAGTATACGGCGCCAGCGCGCATTCCGGTCGGCGTCATGGCCGGTTACGTAACGGCGCGGTTTATTACATAAAGACACCAATTGTTAGAAACATAACGGGCACCACTCATTGTCTGAAAAAGTTGCACCTGGCGTGTTTCCTGTGTAGAGTGCAGTATGTTATACACCAGATACGACGCTTTATTGTAGTTTTGAACTAACTTTTACAAAGGGAACTTTTTTAAAAAGCAACTTTCACGTTTGTGAGTTTACTCCTCATACCTTGTTCAGGTATAAATGCAGTTGTAGAAATACGTGCATTTGGCACCGTGCAACACGCACAGTTTCTGCAAAAATATCGGAATAAAAGTTTTGATACTAGGCCCCGCCCCCTTTTTTTACAGGCGTCCTCCAATCGGTGCCGCGGATTCTGACCTGCCGTCCGCTGCCACGGGGAACCCGCGGAGAAGCGTCCACACGTGGATCTGCGGCTCCACAGGTCAGAAGCTGCAGACAAATGATTCCGTGAGTTTCCGAAGGGACGTAAAGCAAACATGCTTTGCCACGTAACGTTGCCAGATTCCGTGATAATGGAAGTGGAAGTGGATTCGAAGGCAAATGGAGAAGACTGTCTGAATAAGGTAGAACCGTGCCTTGGTGATAACTGTAGAATGGCATTGGGTCTCCTTTGCCAGATGATCAAATAATACAGTAATTAAATAGCACGTGACTGAATTTGTGTCCTCCAGATTTGTGAGAAACTGGGAATAATCGAGCTGGATTACTTTGGACTCCAGTTCATTGGGAGCAGGGAAGAGAGCTTGTGGTTGAACCTGAGGAACAGAATCTCTCAGCAGCTGGACAGCTTCTCTCCCTGCAGAATGAAGCTGCGAGTCAAGTTCTTTGTAGAGCCTCATCTGATCCTTCAGGAGCAAACAAGGTGAGGCTGCAAAATAAGGTATAAAATCTGATTGGAGTTTTAGATTTGGGTTACGTTTATGCTGCTGTTATTTGCAGATGTATTTTTTTTTTTCTTGCTCGCAGCATGCCGTGTTTCTGTGCGTTCAGTGTGTGTGCTTTAGAGCCACATGCCTGGGGCTGTAAAACCGTGGGCCCTCGCAGGGCATGCAGCTACACCCTCAGACGGTTGAAGTACAGCATGTTCCAGACTGCTGGGTGGAGATGTGGCCTGGACATGGGGGCGTGCATTTTTCTTGCTCTAGGGGGAGAGGGGAGGCATCAGTTCAGTTCCTGTTTGTCGCTCTTTAGCTTGGATTATTGGACCTTTCATTTAGTCCCTGGCTGGTTTTATGTGACATGGTTTGTGTGTTGATTATTAAATAGCTCAAATCATTATTGATGCATTGGGATTTGTTCTGCTCTGGCCTCACAGAATATTTTCATGCTATTACATGCTGCGTTTGAGTAAAATCAGTTTCCATCTGTGTTACTTTTCTCCAGTTGCTGCAGTTCACTGACTTAATCAAACTAAATGTTAGTTGTTGGTTTCACTATCCTTTTGTAGCAGATTTTAGGCAGAGCAAGATTATTTGGTTAATTAGCATATTTCATGGAGCAATTCAAAGTTGCTTTTTACACATTATAAATTAGTTTGTTCCTACCTTAACCTCCACTGGTTTGCAGCTGCCAGATCCCATCCTGGGACACTGGGCACAGAGTGCACACATACATACATACATACACACACACACACACACACACACACACACACACACACACACACACACCATTCACTCACGCACTCACAAATACAGACCATTCAGAGTTGTCAGTTCGCCTAGTCTGCGTGCCTTTGAATTGCAGAAGGAGGCCCGAGACTTCAAAGGCATGTAGAGTAACTGGCCAGAGAACTGGCAACTCTGAAATATCCGTAAGTGCGTGTGAATGGTGTGTGTGTGTGTGTGTGTATGTATGTCCACCGTGTGGCCCCATATGTTTTTACAATGACATAATTTTTTTTGCAATATATTTCTGCTTGGTGACTTAAAAGGGAAGTGATGTCATAATCCTGAGTTTCCCAGTCCAAATTGGCACAGATTCAATGTAATGTGTGATATGTGAGGCTTGTGTGTTCTGTGCAATTCAGTTTATCTCATCTGTCTGTCCAGGTTGCATAACATCTGTGTGTTCAGGGCAGATCGAATGGCCTCTCTTACGACGTGGAAGACGTCATACATAATGCTGCAGAGCTGAAATTCTTTGATCTTTGCCCCCCACCCACAAGCAAAAAAAAAAGACAGCTGCAAAAAAGTGTGAAATTGAAGTGACAATATTTATAGCCCAGTTTTCGACAGTATTAGACAGCATTTAGAATAATGTTTCTAGACAAATCATTAAAATCAGTTATGTAGTGGGTTCATGAAACTTTGTCCTTAAAATGCTGACTCAAATAAATGCTATAAAACCATTTTTAAATGTATAGCAACATTATTTTAGGCAGTGTTGTCCTCGGTTTACCAGTTCTGGCTACACTATTGAGAATTAACAACACTAAACCATTTGCCAGTTCATTTTTGACCTTGTTCACATTTCCTACAGTACGTGCCTGTTCTTGCATCCCCCAGACATCTGTTCCTCACGCATGTGAAGGAAGAGCTTCACAGAGGAAGCCTCCGACTGGATGCCGAGCAGGCCAGCGAGTTGTGTGCCCTGTTGGCACAGGCAGAGTTTGGAGACCACAGTCAAAACACTGCCAAGTACTGCTACACCCACCTGTGTGGACAGGAGCCGAGCTCAGCTACCATCAATAGGTAAACAATAATGCATCCAACCAGAAATGAAAGTACCAGGATGTAGTGACGTGGTGTTGCAGGCCATAACATGCTTGCGTGGTGAATCAGTTCTGTGGATTACCTCAGGGTTTTAGCGCAGTATAGTTTTTTGCTTAGTTAGAGGCCCATGACCAAATCTCTCACACCCTCACTTTCCATAACCACTTAATCCTACTCAGGGGCACAGTGCATCGTGGGAGACAGGGCTCAGTGTGGGGACTCACCTAGGGCAGGGCACTATAAATTGAGCAAAGCACCGTTCCCACACACTACTCCCCGGGCATCTGTCATGGCTGCCCACTGCTCACCAAGGGTGATGGTTAAAAGCAGAGGACACATTTCACTGTGTCACCGTGTGCTGTGCTGCAGTGTTTCACAATGACTATCGCTTCAATTTCACTTTTTTCTTTCAAATGGATGTCTAACATGGGTCATAGCATAAATCTGGCTGCATTACTAGCTGCGTGTTCACAGTCACACAGTCAAAGCCCTTTCTTTGCCTTCTGACATTACCATACACACACACACACACACACACACAAACACGTGTACAGACACAAATTTCTGATTCATCTATCTGCAGACTGGGCTTACAAAGTCAAAGCCAGAAAGTGCTGAGAGCAGCGGGAAACTTGATGATATGGCTGATGAAGAGGGATGGGAGGATCACATTTTGTGTTGATTAATGAACCATTGTGTGTGTGTGTGTGTGTGTATGCGCGTGTGTCTGCATGAGCAGCATTATAGCAAAGCACAAAGCGCTGGAGGGGGTCAGCCAGGCTTCTGCAGAGTACCGGGCCTTGCAGCTGGTTTCCTCCCTGGAGAACTATGGGGTGGACTGGCATTGTGCCAGGGACAATGAAGGACAGAAACTGGCCGTTGGGGTTGGACCAAAGGGAGTGTTCATCTGCAGGAAGGACTTTTCCTTGGTCAACAGGTAGGATGTCCCTTACCCTTGGAGACAGATGCTCGATCCCCACAACGTATTGGTTGGAAATAATAGTATTATTACATTTCAATAATGAAGGTATTATTTTCTTACAGGATCATTTATCCTGCAATTCACATGGCAACTCACTCAGGAAAGAACGTGTACATGACTATCACCCAGGAAACCAGTGAAAGTGTAGTATTTGTGTTCAAACTGATCAGCACCAGAGCTGCGAGTGGGCTGTATAGAGCCATCACAGAGATTCACGCCTTCTACAGGTACATCACAAGTGCTGCAACATGGTTGCAGTCTTTCATTGGCTGTACCTCTTCCATCTTCTGTACATCCTGAGTATATATTGGTATTGAAATATTTGAATATAATATTTGAAAACATTTGTAGGGCTGTACAAACATCCAACAAACTTTATATATTAAATAACCATTTGGTGCATTAAAAAACACCAGATGAGGCAAATCTCCTGTATCTCTGTTGTAAATTACTCTGGAAGATGGAAATGGCTGTTAATGACAGAATATCTGCATGTATGTAGCGAGGCATATTATCAGTTCCAGTGTAATGCTGTGTTTGTTAATCCAACTCACACACTTCATTGATTATTAGAAAACCATTTTCAGTTACCTTAATACAGTGAGAAACAGTTTCACTGAATAAAGATCACATTTTAATCAAAAACATTAGTGGCAATGTCTGACATTGTTAATATAATTTGGTCTATTGCTAATTCTGTATTTTTTTCAGACACTTTAAGATACCTGTTCATGTTTTATATCAGGTGTGACACGGTGACCAGCACTGTGATGATGCAATACAGTCGTGACTTCAAAGGCCATTTGGCCTCCCTCTTCCTCAGCGATGACATCGACTTAGGCAAGATGTACGTGTTTGATGTCCAGCGTACATCCAAAGAGGTGTATGACCAGGCCAGGAGGGCGTTTTTCAAGAAAGGACTTGGTGCCACCAGCCCTGGGGCAGCTATAGGTAGTTGTGCCACAGCTGAGGTGGAGGGGATGTGCCAGAGGTGCCAGAAAGGTCGTGAACTGCAGGAGAAGCTGCAACGGCTGCAGGATGCCCTGCTGTGTGCCCTGTGCTGTGAGGAAGAGATAGACTCAACCTTCTGTCCCTGCGGCCACATGGTCTGCTGCTACAGCTGTGCTGGCCAACTACAGGTGACCATACCAGGCCATTTACACCCATAACATTGCAGAATGTATATAGCCTCACAATGGAAGCCTTCATGATTAAGCACTTGTAAACAATAAATCACTAGAGTAGGTATTATTAACATGAAGGCAATGAACTTTTGAAGAGCAGCTAATTAACAGGGTCCTTTTATGAACTATATAAAATTGAGTAGATTGACATTTTAATTATTTTCTAAGCACTTCTTGTTCATCGGATGCACATGATGTATATGGTTTAAACGTTACTGAGATTGCACTTGTTCAGTGAGGTTAATGATTCAGACGGTACCATGGTTTATATAACCTGTGGTACACAGTACTGCTATCCTGCGACCGCCCGTTCATTAATCTAGGATACATGAATGGTTTCAGGTCAGCAACCTATTGTGACATGATTGGAGCGTACTGTGGCGGTTATCTGTGGTGACCATATTTACCCTTTCCTTTTCAGTGCTGCCCAGTGTGTCGCTCCGAGGTGGACCGTATCCAGCATGTCTACTTGCCTATTTGTGCGAACGTGAACAAGCCAAGCAAAGCTACATTTCAAATCAGCAAGGGCCTGAGTTCACATAGAAAAGACTCTGTGGATTTCACCAGCAACAAAATTTGTTAAATTCATAGGTGCAAGGTGCCTCCTCGCACAATTGTATGGTATTTTTTACAATGCAGCTTTCCTGGCTGAATATTTAATATTCTTTTTTATGTTGAAGAGATATTCACTCCTAGACAGTGTAATGGTCCAAATGACGAGTGAGCAGTAGGCATAGGAACCTTGAATTCTGGGAAGGAGCAAGTGAGAGTTGGGCCAACAGTCTGTGTGTTAACCAGTTTATTGTTACCAACACACAGACTGTCCACCCAACTCTCACGCGCTTCCCCTTCCTCCTTCCCACAATTCAGTGTTCCCGCACCTAGTGCATAACATGTAATTTAGAGCATTACAACAGGTAGAAACCTTTATTTTTGACCTCTGTTTTTAATGGGTTTTTTTAAGCTCTTCATTTGTCTGTATATTTGAAACCGCTTTATTGGTCACATCAGTTGCAATGTTTACAGTACACACTCCCGGCCAAAAAAGGCTTTTTGTTCAAATTCTTACTGGTGCCAAATGCAGCATATACCAGGGGTTCCCAGTCCTGTTCCAGATGGCCCCCATGGCAGCATGTTTTCATTCAAGCCTCCTGTGACCTCCATGAATAGTATTAGCAACCCCTAGAATATATACATCACTGATCATTTAATAGAATTACTGTAAAACTAACAGTTTCTCAGAAACATAATATTTTAATACATATGTTTTATGTTGAATAAATGCATTTGTTTCCTAATTTTATATCTGAGAATACATGACTGGAGACAGATTTATCAGTTTACTCACAAACTTTGGAGTTTTACTGCCTTTTGGAGAATCGCTGCCTATAAAATACTTTACCCTTTGCAGCAACAATTAAATAATAATTTGTACAATGTAATGGTTTCAGCTGTATGCATTTTACTCCATACCCCTGTGTGTGTGGCTTTGTGGCATTATATAGAATCTGTGAGGTAAGTGAAAAAGACAAAAAACAATTGGCACTGTTAATTTATTAATGTGAATATAATATAACAATTACTTTTACAGATATCAAGGACAATTCAATGTATATTTTAAAACAATTTTATTAAATTTCTATTACTAGAAAACTTGCAAGCACCAAAAAAAGGAACCATAAGTTTCACTGAACAAGAATAGGTGCATCTTCCACATAGACACACAATTACAAAATAGTTTGAAAACTTGATGTTTTGTTTTATGGATCTTTTTATGTTTTGGGGGAACAATATTACAACATTTAAATGTCAGGGTGTACATACATTATATAAGATATAATTTTGTATTCTACAATATTTTTGAAAACATATTCTCTCTTTCTATTGAAAAAAAAAAACTACACAAACCATCTGCAATGTAAACAAACCATGCAGAAAAGCAAAGTGCTATTTCACTTGATCACCACAGGGGGCTCCCCAACACTGCTTTGGGTTGATAAGACTCCTCTGAATATCTAATTTACATAAAGTATATAAAATTCATATCTGAACCAGAAGAAAGAGTAAAGACATTTATTTGTGTCCTCAGGAACTCATCGCCCAGATTTAATTTACAGAGATTCCTCATAACTTTAGAAACATTTTTTCATAACCCAGCTGTGTCAATATTATTAGCAATTGTAATAATAAGAAGAAAATGAAAAAGAACAGTCTGTTTCTCAGCCTGAGACTGGCAGGTTGCCATGAACAGTCAAGTCCTGATGCTCTGACACACACAGAAATGAGAATGATTGAAAACCAGTATGTGATCTCTGTATTCAAAAGTAACATATAAGTCATTAGTCATTATGAGTAACAAATACTAAACCCAATATGTAATCAGTTTTTAACCAGTATATTAACATGCAAATCCTGATAAAAAAATAAATGTCTGGCAATCATTTGGTCAGCTCAAAGTAGCTGTGCTTTTAAAATCCCATACGATTTTAAGTGGAATATTTCTAATGGAATGTTTTATTACCTAAACTAAACACGCTTCTGCCGTACATTCTGTATAACATTCCAACATCTCTCTTTCTATTCATTGCCCTCTCTCTATCAGTTCATGTCTGCTATGTAAAAGTAAAAGCAGTCTGGAAAGGGCTAGAACCTTTGCCATTTTGAAAGTGCATAATCATCATCACAAAGAATTGCACGTTGAATTGTCATGTTCCCCCAAAAGCCTGTCATTTATTATCATCACATGTTTCAAATACATTCAGCTGCTGACCAGTCTTAATCCAGAAACATGACTTGAATGAACTTCATTATATTATACTCACACACTTGCATATGCAAACCCTGCCCCTGAGTAATATCTATGGAAAATGTGTGGATGAACCTTGCCTTTGTTATCTAGCGACACTATGTAATGTTCCTGTGGTGGCCTTTTCGTGATTTTGTTACACTAGTTTTGTTACAACTAGTTTAGAAACTCTGGTTAGTTAGAGCAGGGGAAAACACAAAACTGTGCAAAAATGTTTTGTCCACCAGATCAGTCTGGCAACGTGCACCCTGAATTAAAGGAGTGAAAAATAACACCAAACAAGGGATTACACCAACCTCTTACACTGAGGTAGTGAGAAGTGCTACACTGCAAACCCACAGCCATAGAAAATTCTGTCTACCATGTGCAAACTGCAAAATTCATGAATATGACTGTCATGTCATTTACTCTTTCATGCATCTGTTCAAGTGTGGTCACTAAGATTAGCCAATTTCCATTACAGAGCACGCATTATTGCCACAGTGCATACGGAAATGTGACTAAACTTCAACTGGCTACACATGAGCATGAGAAAATGAAAATAAAACATTCAATCTATACCTCTTTTAAACACTCAGAGCTGTGTAGACATGAGCCTAAAATCTTAGCGGCAACTGGGCCTTCTGGACAGTAGACTGAGACTCCCCCATTAAAAAACGATCTCTGCTCTTACATTTTCAAACTATCACAGCACACATGTAACTTCACCACTAGGGACAGAATGTCATTGTTAGTAAAAGTTGAAATTATACTTGGCTACACACTCTATACAGGATGTAAAGGTGACAGTAAATGTAAAACCACAAGTTTTAAAATTATTTGTCAGCCTTTTTCCTCCAATGGGCAAATAAGACTATTTTGGTGCATTCACTCTTTACAGATTAAAATGTACATCTGCCAAACACTCTGTATAAGCATAAAATATACAAAAACTCAAAATCCTGTATTAAAAGTGACATTTGGGAGTGTATTTGTAAGCATTTTGTGCCTCTGAATCCTTATTATACTCACACTAAGCTAGAATGCAAGTACAGGAGTTGCATTTTATCACTTGCTTCTGGTTTGAGGAGATTCTGTGTATTTGACCTCTGTTCACTACACACTTGGCAACAGAAATGGTAAAGATTATGAGCATAGCATGGTTAAAATATTTAAGACCTGATGCCTGTACATCAACAGTCAAATAAACAGCTCCAGGCATTTCTCTACTAGTCTAATGCTGCATGAAATTAATGAGAAATTACTCAAATTGGACAGGGTGGCTGACATCAGGTTAAACTACACACACATCTTGCTGCCATAGAAACAAAACATGTGTGTGGTGTTACTATCCACACATCTTTTGCTGTGAAAAGTACAAATGTTCAGTTTTCTTTTCATGTGTTCTACACACTGACTAGACAACAAGAAACCTGGCTCCATTTCAGAAGCATCAGCTGTGCCTTCCTCTTTCTCTTCACATCTAAATACATACCTCCTGTCTTTCTGCAATGATTGGTGTGGAAGTGGAGCTACATCAAAGAAAAAAAAAACACTAACAATGGTTGCTAGATTCGTGTTGTATCTCTTTGTACCAAGATATCTAGTTCTCTGTGGAACACACATACAAGGAGGTCTATGTGTAGAATATACATGAGGCAACAGTCAGGTAAGCATAAGTAAATACTGTGTAAATAGAGCAAAGGTTACAGTAATCAGGATAGAATTAGTCACAAACACAATTACAAAGAATGTAACATCCCTCTTGCTCATCAGCTGTCACCATGACATCCAGTGAGTATTTAGTGGCCAGTCCTTGATCTGCCTTCAATGCTGATTTTAACCTCTTGAGAAATAAAAGAGGGTTTTGGTAGAGTCATCGGAGGTTCCTCATATGATCTGTCTGCCTCACGTTTCTCTGGGGCAGACCACCGCCTTTTGCGCCCCACCCGTCTTTGTGGGGCACAGATGTCTGTTTGGCGGGTTTGGGGCATGCATGTAATTTTTATGCCCTTGTCAGGGCCTCCATTTTCCATGAGGGTCTGTGAATTCATCTTGCATTTTACCTCAGCTTCTCCTCCAGCTTTGTATCCTGGCCCTATACTTACTCCATTTTCGTGGCTGTCTCTCTTGGGTACTTTGTTTCTTGGTGGGCCATCATCCTTGGATGGTTTAAAAGGGGCAGGGTAATCAGTAACTAGAGATCCAGTGGTTTGCTCTTTATGTAGTGAACCATTCCTGAGGCTCTTGAGGGTCAGGGAAACGCAAACATCACCAACTGACAGCTTAGCACAAGTCAGCGCCAACAGCTGTGTGGTTCTGTCTGGGCAACAGGAGGACCAGCCTTGCCCAAAAACAAAAAATGGGTACTCCACCAGCACCTCTACCCTTACCTGAAAAAGAAACACAGAACAGAAATGTGTATAGGAAACATTTTATGTACTTTCATGTATATAGGAAAAGAAATGTAGATTTCATGCTATATCAGGGGAAGTGCCATCCAGTGAGAAATTAGCCCTGGAGGCTGTGGGCCTGTATCTCATGAGGGCATTATTTATTTGATTATCTGTTAATCTGTGGCTTTTCAGAGACATCAGGTGATTTTGGGGGGATTTAAAAATTCCCAAAAGATGTCATCTTATAGCTGGCCTTGTTACTTCCATTCTTATTTACGGCTCACATTTCTTATTGCTAAACAAACTGCATGACTTGAATAAGTTTGTCTTTAAAATGACCACTGACAACAGAGCAGCTAGAGGTGCAGTTCACTTCCTGGTGCTCGTCCTGTTAGGCCTACATGCAGCCTTTGGATTACAATTTCCTGCTACCTGTACAGGTAAAGCACATTCATTCATTGATTCCTACCTCTTTCAATGTGGCTTTTCATGAATAGATGTTCACATTACTACTGGGGTGTCCTAAGTCCCACTACTGTGGCCAATTATCCAATTATCATCTAGCAGATGCAAAATCTCCCTATCACTGCACCCCACCACACAGTTCCATTTTCCTTTCAGATACATCTGCATGTATGAACGATCATTACCTTCATTTCAACCTCTCACATCATTCTGGTCATTATGCCACAATGTTAACAAAAACATCACCTGTTCATCTCTCAGGCCAAAAAGTCTTTGAAAGACCTTGGCATTGTGACAGATTACTTTCCTGTCTATTCTAACCAGCCTGTCTCCCAATAATGCCACCCCTGCACTCTAAAACCCCAGAAAAATCAGGCCCCACCCTGAATATGCAATATAGTGCCTGGTACAGACCATTTCTGTCTTGCCTTGACTGCAATTAAAGGTCTCCTGAAATCTAAAGTGAATCCCTTCAATATCTACATGGCTTCTAGAGAATAAATATAGCAATTGTCATCACTCCAGGGTCTCACATTATTCCTTGACATTATTCATGCAAAGCAGTCAGAATTAAGAATTAAGAGTGTTGCCTTCTTGAGTAGCCTTGTCAGAAAATGAATCAGACCAAATTCTGACAGTTTTCTGCCAAAGAAACACTCAAAGGATAAAGCATTCATAGTTTTAGAGAGGTTTGTAGTTTAATTACTAATTATGTTTTTCACATATTCAGCAGTGAGTAGTTAGTAGGATACAGGATATTACTTTAGTCTTTGCATTCTTACCAGCGCTCTGTGCTCTCCAACAGAGAAGTGTATAATGACGAGGTCAGGTGTGTGGCTACAGTCAATGCGCTCCACTGTGCTGGAGTCAATCTTCAGCTCACTGCTCACCTCTGCGCTATGGATAAAGTCCTCGGTGCGCAGGTCCTCCACTCGCTTCAGCAAACCATCAGCCAGCTGAATAATGGAGCCTTTCATGAAGTATGGAGGAAGTGAGGCAGATGGAGATGTCAGCGGTGATTGTGAGGCTGAGGGTGCCGCCATGCTGACAGGGATGGTGTCATGCATTGGGATCTGGGTCTGGTGGATGACAGTTTTAGTGCCTGTAGAGTGATGCCCATTCAAGCCCGTGGCATCAGATTTAGTAAGAGTGACAGCAGGGGTCATATTTTTGTAGGTCTGAGGCAAGGATAGAGCTGTCTGAGCAGGAATGGTGGGGTTCGAGGAAGGTCCTGTGGAGATAGCTGTATTGCAGGATACTTCATTCTCAGCTGATCCCCCAGAAGTTACAGGGATGAGAAGAGATGGGTTACTTGAGATCACCAGGTGCTGTGTAAGGTTGGTTTGGTCACCAAGGGACTGTTGATGACCACTACTGGAGATGTAGCCAATAATTGGCAGTGGAGTGGCAGAGAAGAGCCCAGCTGCCAGTTCCTGGGTGCTTCTGTGGGATGTCTGTAGGAGAGCATGGGGGGTGATGGTTGCAGGGACTGCAGACGCAATGTTCTCTGTGGAAGCAACAGAGAATGTGGAGTCCCTAGACTGTCTGGGGATGGGTTTCCCCAGCGAGTTGTGAAGCACAGAGCAGTCTGTGGTGTACTCAGCTGGGAGTATGACCTGTGTTCGGGTCTGGAGGTTGGGGCTCTGTGGGGTAAGCCTCTGATCTTGCTCTCTATGGCTGATGACTGCCTTCACCACACTGGGCTGTTTTGACACA
Organism: Denticeps clupeoides; assembly: GCF_900700375.1. Lineage (NCBI taxonomy): Eukaryota > Metazoa > Chordata > Actinopteri > Clupeiformes > Denticipitidae > Denticeps > Denticeps clupeoides. The sequence goes on along the minus strand of NC_041711.1, from coordinate 28,255,949 downwards.
CCAGCATCAGCTAAAGTTCCATTATACACCAGTTCCTTGGCTTGACTGGTGCGGATGTTATCAGTGTACTGGAGCAGGACCTGGGAGGGAGTGAGTGTGAGAGCAGACGTCAGGACTGTTGAGTGAGGGTGAAGTTGCACAGGTAGTTGTGTGGCAGGGGGAGTGACTGCCATGCCCAGAGGGGAGCCTTCAATCTGTATACACTGACCAGCTGGCTGGGCCAAAGTGGGCAAAGGAGATGTCACAGTGAGTCCCGTGGCACTAACTTGTTGATGCTGTTGGTGGTGCTGCTGGTCTCCATTGGAGGCCTGGGAGACAATGGCTGTGACATAGGCTTCCTGCTGCGGTCGCTGCAACTGGACTGGACCACAGGTGGAAGGGATGATAGGGGATGAGATGTAGCCAGTGTAGGGACCAATGAGTTGTACATTTTGGGGCAGAGGGGTGTACTGAATAGTACCTCCAGGAAGTGTGATGTTGGATGAATACACAGTAGGTTGGGTAGACAGTGGAGGAGACACTCTGGACAAAGAGGAGGCATTAGAGGAGGAGAGGGATGGCGTGTATTCTCTCACCATTGAGAGTGGCTCCTGGGAGGAGGTAAGATTTTCACTGATAATGGGACATTCACTGTTGCCATGGGTAGTGTTTACTGGAGCCAGACTGGCCATACTGGCAACACTGGCAAGCCAGGCAAGATTCTCCCCACGCTGACTCTCTCCCACAGACAGCAAGGTTCGCTCTTCCACAACCAGGAGATCACGCTTCTTTGGCGGAAGGCATTCATTATTGCGCTCTTGATTTGATTTCATGGTAGTTCCTCCTTGTTTGAGATCCTAACGTCTGTTGCGGCACTCTCTTTTTATTATTTCACTTAAGTCCAGTCAAACACTCGCTCTCCTTTTCAGGATCTGTCTCAATGTGAGGTGCAGAGAGTCATGGTTGTTCTCAGTAAAGTTTCCATGTGCTTCATGTGGAATCATGTCCTACCAATGACTGGATGCCTGTACCCAGGCAGAAATCTAGGCAAGAAAAATACACACAGATACACACAAATTTAATTATACAACTGCACATTAATGGCTTGAAGATGTATGTCAATTATGCACAGTTGTTGTCTGAATATCAACAAGGACAGAATTAGATGTTCGTGGGCTTGTGAACAGATAATAAGACTAAAAGTCTGTGAGCCTGGCCCCCCAAAAATTGCTGCAGAGTGAGGAGTCCTTGTCTGCTCTCTGCACTCAGGACCATTTTAATTCTTAATGACAATCACACAGGCTAAACTGGACTGAAAGTCACTGTCAACAAAGCCATTGTGAAACGTGAGCATCCTTTTCTCCCTTGACACACACCCACAACTTCTACAGATCTCCTGAGCTGGGTGACCTTGTTTAAGAGAGGTCACTGCATGTTCCAGGTGGAGCATCCAAACCCAGTGTGGCTCCGATCATAAAGAAGAGCATTGTCAGGAAGTATGACAATAAGGCATAATGACATGGAGACAACACTGCATGAATAACAAGAAAAAGAGCAAGTAAAAAAAAATGAGAGAGGAAGAGAGGAAGCCTCTGCTGACCCACATTGAGCTGTGCCTGCAGCAAGAGTAGCTTCAGAACAAGGGAGGGAGGGGGTGATTGAAGGGGATAGGATGAGGGATAGACTTCTCTCAGCCACGGCAGTGCTGCACCAATCTCTGGCCCAGTTTCCCACACCCACAAGCAAATGATGGTGTTAAAGTCACTACAGAACAACGTACAGCGTAACCTCATGGCATGCTAAAATTAAAGAACAGTTGGTGTACTCCAAATCCAACATAAATCATGAATAATATTTATGTAAAATAGAATCGCTCTATGAACACCATGACTAATAGCTCTGTAGGCATTTTCCATTTATTATTATACAACTTGTATACATTTTCTACAATATATACACACACCCACATAAAAAGACCTATAAAGGTAATGTGCTTAAATAGCTTATACATTATTACATACAGCAAGATTCATGTCAGTGTGTTACATTATTACAAAGGCACCTGTCAAGAGGTGGGGTACATTAGCCATGACAAATGAACAGTGTTGCAGGCTGGGAATTGGCAGAATTGGCAGAAGAATCAATAAGAATGGTCAGAATCTGCGCAGCTTTGATAAGGGCCAAGGTGTGACCTGTACATCTGGGTCAGAGCATCTCCAAAAATATCTCCTATGAGCCGTCTACTACAGAAAACCCCAACAATGGGCATGTGAGCATCAGAACAATGGGGCAATGGAATAGGTGACCTGGCCTGATGACTCACGCTTTCTCCAAGGTCACGTGGACAACCGGTTTGCGTCTACCTTGGGAAGGGACAGTGGATGAAAAGACTATGGTTAGAAGGCAGTGTTCTGGTGAGAAGACTTGGTCCTTGCATCTGTACTACCTAGATAAATATAGTCGCAGACTATTCCGATCCCTTATAGCTACAGTATTCCCAGATTAAAGGCTACTTTTTCAGTAGGATGAAAGATCATTCTGAATGAGTAATAAAAGTACACACCATACACTCCAACAAGATGTATTCAGCTGTGTGCTCTTTTGATGCTAATCTACTCAATATTTTTAGTTCTTTACAGCATTAAGTCTATGGTAATGACAATGCTTCAGTCAGCTCAACAGCCCAGAAGTGCACTGTTCCATCATTTCTGCCACTGGATTACAAACACTGAATTACATCAGAATCTACGTGTAAAAAATGACTCTAATAATGCCATGACCAGGAACAAAAGCAAGCTTTCAGTTCTCTTTAACTTTGCAGTGTCTGCATGATGCCCTTAGGGTTGAACAACATCTGTCATCTTCCCAGAAATGTAGATGACAATGAAGAGAGACAAGCTGCTCTCTGTTTAATTCTAATTTCCACAGTGGCCACAAAGCCATTATCAGACTGGCTCTGGAGCCACAGAGCAACTGGTCTGCCATGCTCTGTAACCATTCGTCACACTTTGAAACGCAACAGTGTTTGAGCAAATCAGATGGAAAAAAGCTTCTGTCGGCGCATATTTGTGCAGTTTGCTTCTAAGAGCATGACAACGGCAATGTCTGTCTTTATGACTACTACTGGGACTTAGGAGTGGTAGCCATGACCCTGGCCAGTGCAGATGGTAGTTTGGCCGCTCGGGGAGGAAAGTCCCCCTCCTGCAGTGCTCTGGCTGGGTGTCAAAGGATAGAGATTAACACCCTGCAGTATCACACCAGCTCCCCCCTCTCCTTCAGCCCCAGCCCCACTCTGCTGTCCTGCTGCAGATAGCAGAGCTCACGGGGGCCCACAGCCACACACAGAGAAACACACAGGTACAGAATACAGAAAACTAATATGCGATACACAGGTATGTGTGGACATAGAGTGAACTAATTCGAGTGTACGTATGTCTGCACATACAAATACATACACATCATCATAAGTATTCCAAAAAGGAAAAAAGTTCACAAATGATCATGCACACTGTACAACATTACTGTTCCATTATAACCAAAGTGCTCAAAAGATGAATCTGCTACTCTGGTTAAAGGTAAGTATTAGGGTCTGAGAAAATAACAGAGAACAAGAATTGTGGATTCCCCTTGTATATATATTTGGGTACTTTTATTGATTCCCCTAAACAATAAAAGAAATGGCATAATGCTTTTTGATGAAGATGAATGTGCACGCATGAACACAGAAACAGAAACCAGTTGTCCCGAAACACTCTACAAGCAAACTGTTGAATGCAGACATCGTCACTGATTATGTGTGATTGCACAAGACGCGGTGGCAACAGTTCAACGCATTCACACGTCTGCTTTCCCGAATGTGAGGTGATCAAACATCCTATGATGTCATATTTTTGAGGCACATGCCAATTGAACAGCAGAGGGATGATGGTGCCTGCTACAGCCTCTTCTCTCCCTCCTGCCCTCACCCACTCTTCCTGCCTCAGCTCCCAATAAACCACTCTGCCAAACAGATTGTTACTGTCATCCAAGCTGTGAAGCTGGGCACTGACCTTGCCACCACCTTAAACCGGCCCTATCCACCCTCCGCGAAATTGTCCCGAGCAGCCTGGTGTGGCAGCGTCCCCCCCCCTTTCAGTGCCTCGCATAAATAAGCCTGCCCTTCCTCAGGTGCCTGGCCCTTTAAGAGGCGGGAGAGGGAGTCCACAGTCAGGCGCCAGCCCAAACAGCGCTGTTGCTGCCTGTACAAAGAGCACAGCCTCCTGCATCACTCTTCTTCCTCAAACGGGGGGAAGCAGCACAATGTACCGTGGTATGCTCAGAGATGAGCAGCAACAACAACAAAAAAAAAAAACACATTTTCTCTCCCCGCCTGGTGCTCGCCTTCCCTCCAGTTCGCTGCACTACATCAAAACACCGTGGGTTTTCCCACGGCCCTACCCAGCAGACCTGCACTATGTGTGTATGTGAGTGTGTGCGTGTGTGTGTGTGTGTGGCCGGAGAGGAAGCATAAATAGCACAAGCACAGTAATCCTGCACTCTGCTCAGTTCTGGCTTTTTGTTGTGCACAGGCTTACCAGGCTCTCTAGAGTCAGGGCTCATCAGGGTTGTTCAAAAGCTTCTCCCCATAGCCCAGCTCATCCGGCGGTCACCATGAACTTCCTTTGTCTGGATCGTCATCCCAGTCCACTTACATGCGCTTCCCTCCAACACCAAGGCAGCCCCTCTGTCCTCTCTTCCTTCCTCTCTTGCTCTCTCTCCCCCTCTCTTTTCGTCCTAAGCCATTCCAGGCTGTGAGGGTAAAGGAAGTCCCTCTCTGGGCTGGCTCACATAAAGCCCTGCATATGGAGCGCCGCCGTATGTTATGCAAGGTGAGTGATTTGCCAGCGCTCTCTCGCTTTCTCTTCTCTCTCTCTTTTACACTATTCTCCTCTCTCTCTCTCTCTCTCTCTCTCTCTCTCTCTCACTCTCTCACACACACATATTCTCTCCCTCCCTCGCTCCACAGCACTTTACTGAGTGAGGCTCCTCCTCCTCCCCAGTCAGCCCCAGCCGCCTCATCAGGTATTCATTCAAAAAACACACTCCGCTTGGCAGGGCGCCCAGACTACGCTCACACGGAGGGAAGGGCGGGAGGGGGAGGAAGAGGAGGAGACGGAGACGGAGGGTGAGACGGAGGGCCAGTGCAGAGCACAATGCAATCTGCAGCTACATGCATTCTTCGTATGCTAACATTTCTTTTTATCATTAAATCTGTCATTACTATACATGCTGAAATGGGGTTGACATCCCATGTTGCTATGCCATGTATAATTATGGCAAGCAGCCTCCTTCCCATTGGTTAGTTTCTAACCACAGGACTCATGTTAAGGTGAGGTGTTTTTGAAATCCACTACAGGGAAAAAGAGTTTGTTACTAGGGTTGCCCAGTGATCTTCCTGTTGCTACGTACACCAATATATTTCTCATGTAGCAGCAGCATACAGAGCAAGACGGAACCCTGTCCTTCAAATCTTACACTCCCATAGCATTAGCCTTGCATTAATGATGCAGTAGGGAGTGACAGCAGGACCTCGTAGCAACATATGCATGCTGGCCTTGCTGGTAATATTGCTGCAGGCATGCTCACACCTTTAACACTAGTGCTTGTGTAAAACCGCTTCAGGTCCACACTCTGGCACATGTGGAAAAGCGAAGACATGAATAATCCATTGGCGATGTGAATCCCCTTGTGCTACCTTAACCAGTCACAACAGCAGTGAGTCGTTTTCAGTTCAAGGATTGGCCAGTCAAACGCTCAAACTGACCAATCTTTTTGCAAAAAATTTCCAAGGATAAAAAACCATCAGTCTAAATCACTGGTTTACTAAAATAGAAGGCTATCCCCCACAAACCTTCATGCACACTGGCTTGACACCTTCTGCAACAGTATTTTGGAAGCCTAGTGTGTAAGGAAGCAGAAGGTAATTGGAAGGTTGCAGGTTCAAATCCCGAACCGCCAAGGTGCCACCGTCCCCACACACTGCCCCCCGAGCACCTGCATGGCTGCCCACTGCTCAACAAGGGTGATGGTTAAAAGCAGAGGACACATTTCGTTGTGCCACCGTGTGCTGTGCTTGCTGTGTATCACAATCACTTCTGGTTGTTTTGTCTCATTTTGTGTATAACATAGCAATATTGGCAGAGGATAGTTAGAAACGAATGAAATTAAAATAGCAAAATTGAAAGATTTGATTTTAACCCCATGGTAACAACAAAATTTCATCTTAAGGGCTGTTGAACTGGATGTTCTGCATGACAGGGTGCTCTTAATATCCTGATTAAGGCAGATGATCAACAAAGAAACATTACAATTTAATTTTCAATAATTTTTGCAACAATTTTGCTAATTGTCCCATTAAAATGTATTAATATTCTCATTAATGTGATATTGCAATTAATGTGAGATCACTACTTTACTACCATTTAACCATGAGTGCTGACCTCAGGATTGACCTTTGTGTAAATGTGTCTTTACAGATGCATTACTATATATATTGTCTGGCTAAAGGCGCAGGTTTTCTCTATTACAGACTGCTTGCTCAGTGTCATCTTCAACTTTCCTTTACTGATGGAGAACAGCGGAGGCAGATCTAGGTGTCTAATGAAGTCAAAAGCCCTGATGTTGTCTCACAGCATCTGTCCTCCTTTCACTGCAGGACAGTGCTGAACCTCTTCACTAGTTCTGAACCTCTTTAATTATTTGCTTTTCCGGGTAATCTACCCAGCCAATCACCAAGGAGACAGGCTAGACTGCCCTCCTGCCACTGCCTTTTAATCTGAAACTAACAAACAAGCCTGAAAGTAAAAAGAAATGGCCGACAAGTCTGCTGTGAAAAGCTTCAGAGGGCACAAATCCAATGGACATTTCTGGATGCAGTCCAAGCAGCTTGTCAGCACATCAAGGAGTCCAAGAAGAGCCAGACACATGTCCACAATTACTGCCAGTTCAGCAGACCATATTTTCTGAGTTTATATTCAGGCAAGGACCAATTTTACAGCAGTTAAGCACATTTTTATCATCTGATTTTTATCATGTTTACAACAGCACCTTCCTGATGGGTCTATTTGCATATATACTGTGCAGACATATTTCTTTTCTGCTATCAAACAAAGATTCATTAGTACTCACAAAGATCCAAAGTTCCTCAAGGCCACATTAATCCAGGTTCCCTTGCAGTTTCTAAGCACCTGTTCCCCATCCACCACACTCTGAAATGTAGGCAGTCGGGACAAACCCTATCCACCATGCTTCTCACACAAACAGTAACATGTCCTCACATGTCCAGACATGCAGAGAGCCTACTCACAGCCTGCAAGTCAGAAACAAGTTGTGCTGCACTGAACTGCACTGGCAAGATTTGACATACAGCATCATAGCACTGGGATCCTTGTTTGGGTCAGAGTTTTTGTGGTCAGTGGTCAACCCCTGTCAAGAAGAAAGACTTCTCAATGGACACTTAAATTGCTCCCACAGTAACACACATGAAACATTTGAGCATGTAAAGTTAGCATGTTCAGCAAAAATTGTTATATAATAAAAAAATTAAACTGTAATTGCTTGTGCAGAATACCCAGTTCGATGATTAAGAGCGTAACTCAAATGAAACAGGTCATGCTGGAGCAAATGGTTATTCTAATGCTGTCAAGTGCCAGCGAGGACGCTGCTAGGAACAAATATTGCATCAGACCTGTATATAACCCTCACCGTAGTCCTCTGACAGGCAGAGCCACTCTCTGTTGTGACTCAGTCATAAGGAAACAGCACACACTCACTCAGCATGTGTGGGGAGAATCCAAAAGGGGCTGGTTGCCACAGCAACAGGCTTTCTCCGCAAGTCTCCTGGTCCCCATTAAGAAAGATGAGCCTCTCTGCCGCTCTCTCTCTCTCTCTCTCTCTCTCTCTCTTCCTTCTTCCCTCCATCTGCCTCTCTTCTGTGTGTGTCTGCCTGGTTTTCAATGGCAGTATAGCATGACATAATGTAGCAGTGAAAGAGGCCATTGAGACCCAGGGAATACAGCTGCTGAACCCAGATCACAGGTGGGCCCTTACCTCAGTCTAACACACACACACACACACACACATGCACACACAGGTACAGTAATTTCTGTCAATATGCAGAGATCTGCTCTATTATGAAGTGCAAAACTTTCAGTATTCTGCAATTGGTAATAATCTTTAATTATAGATAATTATATTCGCTATATAGTTGCTGGCTTACTTTTGTGAGACTTATATCAGAAAAATGTCTATGCCAATGTTTTCACACTGCTTCACTGAAAAGGTGATCCTGGCCAGGATAACCTGGCCAGTGTAAATATGAAAGTGTATACGTGTATGTGTGTGTGTGTGCGCTTGTGTTTATAATTTATTTAATGACTTTAGGATCCCATGCTAAGTTATTAACGATGAGATAGAAAGTGTTTGTTTATATTTACATTTACAGCATTTATCAGACGCCTTTATCCAGAGCGACTTACAATCAGTAGTTACAGGGACAGTCCCCCCTGGAGCAACTGAGGGTTAAGTGTCTTGCTCAGGGACACAATGGTAGTAAGTGGAATTTGAACCTGGGTCTTCTAGTTCATAGGCAAGTGTGTAGACTACTACCACCCCATTTGTTTGTATGTTCATACATTATATTTTCACTGCATTTTGTATACATCATACAAAGCACAAACATATTCCAGTACATGTTGCACAATAAAAACAATAAAAAATTAGAATACATTAATAAATCACTGAATTATCTAATGCAAATCTAATCCAAATGTTGCAATGATGGACTGTGATCACTCTGAAATAGAACGTAATGTTCATGCACAATTTATTTATCAGAAACAGTATGCAGTATTTTATAATATAGAATAGTCCACAGGTGGAACAGCACTTGTTTCTTGAGAGTAATTATGCAATAAAATTGTAATTTCCCCAAACGATAACAAAAACAAAAACTTTAAAATGAATTATTTGGTCAAAGAATTGCCTTTGCGACATCTCAAAAGATAAACATGAGACAAATTACTCATAAATAATTTCTTTTATTGTGGTTCTCAGGAATGTGACTTCAGCTGTAATTGCCTGGGAAAGCAGCAAAACATGCAAAATGCTTGTTTGAAATGTGCTTGTTATGTTTGTCCCTCTGATCTTCAGACATGATCTTACATTGAGCATCATTTTTTAATAAAACATGACTTGGGTGAATTTATAGCCTTACATTTTATGTACTGGACTACAGTGTAGATGAGGTTGGCATATTTTAAAAAAAATATTTTTTCTCTAATAGCAGACCTAAAAGATCTGATGAAGGTGTGCCACCAAATTGTAAACATGTGTTCACTGTTAAAAGTTACTCGATTGACTTGACAGAGAAACTAGGGTAAGGAAACCACAGTGCTGATCTGCAAAAATATCTTCAGACAATGCTAACACTGCATAATTTTGTTGTGAAGTTCTAGTAAGTATCTGGTATACCTGGGCACATCCTTTAACGTATAACGTCTATTTTAAACTTCCACCTCTCATTAATGCATCAACTCTGGGGTAAATGCCAAAGCCTTGATTAATTCAGGCTGCCATTTTCTATTAGTAATCAATAGCAATTAGCTGCAGTGGGATTGAAATATTGTGTAAGAGTGTGAGAATGTAGGTCTGAAAAAGATCTTCTGTCTGAAGCTATGCGGCCTCAATAACCACTGTTTTCCACCTGTGCATTCATATTTTAGCTCATGCGTAAAATAATGTGAATGCAGTTTTCAGTGTATTGTGATTGGTGATCATATTATTTCAAAGACATCATGACTGATTTTAATTCTTTGGTTAACAACATCACCCCCAGACACTAAAACGAGCTATAGTAAGTAGCCCTGGTGTCATGATTTCTGTGTATCACACTGGCATTATATAAATCCAATTTCCTCACACTTTTTACTGAGAAGAAAGAGATGTACACAAATGAAAGATCCTGTATGCTAAACAACATATTGAAAAACTGTTACTGAGCAGATCTGATATGCTCCTCTGTTCCAGTTAGTGAAAGTGTGTGGGACAAGCCTGGTTGAGTGTGAACTCTGAGTCGCCCCTGGGAAGAGACCCATCTGAGCCCTTCTTTTTTGAATAATACATTATCTTGGCATTGATTCTACTATGAGTAGCATTTAACATGCAGATTAATATCCAGGATTTTAAATTGCATGGTCTTATCTAATGGTGGTTTTAATACGCTCCCTCTGCATCTGCCTGGTAACATACTACATTTGAATAGCTTGTTTAGGCACTGACTGCAGCACAGGCAGTGCTATTTAGATGAGCACCAATAAATCTCTCCCCAACGTTATGAACCATGCACCAGGATTAGGCTCAAGAATTTCAAGTCATTTATGTCTCTCATGGATTTTTTTGTCTAGATTTATATCTGTGGTTGAAGAGCTTGTGCATTTTTGAAAATGTACATGTATGGAATTTATTACCTTTCTATTTTAAAATGGTGTACAGTGGACAGTATTAACAAACAACTCTCAGGTCATGTGCACACCTCTGAAGTGGGGTATCTAAAAGATATTCCCTGATTTACCAAGTCTCTTCAGGGAGTGAAGTCTCCTTTCCTCCTGCCGTATGATGAGTCTTTCCTTAATTAAAACTCCACTCAACCATTGCTGTAACGGCCCCTTAATTACACAACATTTCCCCCATGAGTGATAGCGCAGCAGGGCCAGTCTGAGACTGCAGAGAGATGAAGACTGATACCCCCATCTCTATTTCAGGGGAGGACCGGGCCTCCATGCCAGGCCTGCGTTATGGAAAATGTGTGGGAAGATTCTCTGCAGTGGGTTGCTGAGGTCTCAGAGGGATTGTGTAACAATAGCACTCATACAAACACACACACACATTATCTCTCTAACCTGAACTCTAAATCTTCTGGATATCATGGTCACACACTGTACCACTTTGCTCATTCTGATACTGTACTAATACATCCACGAGGCCAACTTGAAAACATTTAAAAAGTGGAATGACCTTAATAAGAAACAGCGATCTAACGTGGCCTAAAATGAGAATGTACACAGGCCAGCAAGCAGGGTTTGCCAGAACTTGAGTGAAACTGTGCCGACAGTCTACAACAACAAAAATGTACAAGAAAAATGACATTTACATCAGAGAACCAGAGAACCCAGATCCGCAGAAATATATCGTGTATAGGCCACACAAATCCATTTAGGCTTCTTCCTTTCCCGAAATCAATTTTGAGAGCCTCATACAACATAGAAAAAGAGCTTCAGTGTATCCTCTGTGTCAGCACACTCTACACTCACACGCAGAGTGCACAGCCAATCAGCTTACTCCAATCACAGCATCAGTAGAACGTGAGTGGCTGCTGATGACATCATTACTAGTGTGTATACGTCGCCATTGGTAAGGGGATTGCTCCACCCCACCGCCAGAAGCAGCCTCGGGGCTGTAGTTTTGCATTTGTCTTTTCTCTGTGTTAGCGACTCTGTCTCGTCTTCTCCCAGAATGTCATTTCTATGACACGACAGATAAATAAATTTAATATGAGCAAGAGCGACAGCACAAAGATATGTGCAGGCATGCACATACCCGCATACGTTAAACCACAGATGTGCCTTCTGTTCTATAATCCGTCTTTGATACTGAAGCTCGCTTGCAGTTTCCCGTAGACACTGAATGGCCACACGTAACCCTCTCAGATAAAGATGCTGGTCTGTGCCCTCAGAGCAGCGCAGGCTGATAAACACGGGGAAGCCGTCATGGTCGAGGTGTGATAGGGACAGGGCGTTGCCAGGCGATGGGGTCTGAGAGAACGTATCAGCAGGGACCCGCAGCAGACCATCTGTTCCTGACGGGAGCTCTTCTCAGCGGGCCAAACACAATCAGCGCATTGTCATGTGTGAAAAGGCTTAGGCCAAAGACAAAGCCGTGCAATAAAAGTGATGAGACAACACACATGATCAGCATGGCACCACCAACCATTCACACCAATCAGCCACAACAGTAAACCCGCCGCCTAATAGTCTGAAGAAAACAGCTTTGATTTTTTGAGTTATGGACCGCACCAACATATTAGCAACAGATTGTTCAAGTCCATTAAGGTGTGAGGTGGGCCCTCCATGCCACAGATTTTCCATCGCATCCCGCATAAGCTCGAATGGATACTGCAATGAACTTACGGGCTTAAAACCAGCACGAAAAGTCTGTCTGCATTCAACAGGTTCATTCATACAGAGAAAGAACACATCCTCGGGCGTCTTCATCACACTTCAGCACACGAACTGCCCCCGAGCTGTCTAGCCGGGAGTCTAATGAGATACACTTCGCACACCGCTTTACAACTGACCCAGTCTTCTAAGGCGTTCTACTGCTTTGATAGCGGGACAGATTTCATAATCTATGGATATAACAAAATGTTTTATCCTGATTCCCAACCTGACATGTCAAATTAATAATATTTATTCTGAAAACATTGTACAATTTTTTTTTAATGTTTTCGAAGGCCAGATCTATATTCATATATATTTATAGATATTATGCCTGCATGTGCTGTATACTACTGCTACTAATGCAACTAATAAGAATAATAACCAATAATAAATGTTATTATTATAAAATAATAAATCATATATAATTGCAAATATATAAGGCTAACCAATACAATGTCAATGGATTGGATATTGGATCTTTAAGTTTCAGTGGCAGGTGTGTATTCATCCTTCTAGCTGTCCAATGACCTTCATCATTTACCCGTTAGTCTCCTCATTATTATCGGGTCTCACCTTCAAGTTCTTTACTTTTGTCGCCACCTTGTGGCCACATTTGAGAACAACCAGCAGATCCCAGCAGATCTATTTTTTTTTATTTAAGACATACAGTACAAGCCAAAAGTTTGGACACACTTTATCATTCAATGTGTTTTCTTTATATTCATGACCATTTACATTGGTAGATTCTCACTGAAGGCATCAAAACTATGAATGAACACATGTGGAGTTATGTACTTAACAATAAATCACTTAACAATCACTTTACACTTACACAAATATAAGGTAAAATAACTGAAAACGTGTTTTATATTCTACTTTCTTCAAAATAGCCGCCCTTTGCTCTGATAACTCTTGGCATTCTCTCGATGAGCTTCAAGAGGTCGTCACCTGAAATGCTTTTCCAACAGTCTTGAAGGAGTTCCCAGAGGTGTTTAGGACTTGTTGGCCCCTTTACCTTCACTCTGCGGTCCAGCTCACCCCAAAACATCTCGATTGGGTTCAGGTCCGGTGACTGTGGAGGTCAGGTCTCCACTTTTTGTTAAGTACATAACTCCACATGTGTTCATTCATAGTTTTGATGCCTCCAGTGAGAATCTACCAATGTAAATGGTCATGAAAATAAAGAAAATACATTGAATGAGAAGGTGTGTCCAAACTTTTGGCCTGTACTGTGCGTATTCAATATGTTAAATCCTCAAAATAGTAGAAACGTAGAGACGAAACCTTTTAGAAATGTGCCCACGCCAATGATCTGTCCACGGTGAGCAAAACTGTGGAGAAAACAGAAGAATTATGAACACAGCAATTTAAAAACGCGCGTCGTCCTCTTCTGCCCCGCGTTCAGTCACCAGACAGGTGATGTCCCCTCGCCAAGACGCCACCAGGGGCGCGTCGCCGACCCCCCTCCATCGCTGGATGTGGACGCGCACCGGGAAAGTGTTGCGCAATGGCGCGGAGCGTGTTTTGCAGATTTGTGGGGGCGAAGTCGGAGAGTAGAAGCACTTCTTCCATACGCAGGGAGCAGTGAGGTTCCACGTTCTTAACTCAAACTTTACAAAGAGGCAACGCATTGGGTATTATTATAGTATATTAATTTAGAATGGTCCACCAGCTCTACAACATTTAAATCCAAAATACAATCTAAGAGTTGTGTTGGTCGGGGTTGACTGTTGCAGACAAAAAGTTCTACATGAAAACCAAGGTAAGATCTGTGTCTTTCACATATATTTCACTTATATCCCTTACATTAATTTAATTTAACATTTTTTCTTTTTTTATTAACAACCTTCTTGATTCGTCTGTGCTATTGTATTCTTGACAATATTGTGTGTATGTGTGTGTGTGTACATATATATATATATAAAACCATAAGTGTTACATGCTAATGAGAGGGTGTGTTTTTCATGCTGATTCACCAGATGTGCTGCATACCTGTTTGAAATATAAGGTTAGCCATTTCCCTCCAGAAATATGCATTTTAAGGATTATTCCCAGGCAGCCCTGTCATTAAACATTTTACAATAAAAAAAAAAAACATTTCTTTCTTACTATTAGGCCCCCAGGCCAGTATAAAATGGCTAAAGGCGTGCTCCTGTACTTTTTTCTGCTGGGTCTTTTACCTGGGATTAGCGGCCAGGAGAGGGTGCCTGGAAGATATGGAGAAGGTGGTGAGCAACTCATTATGTTACATGTGTGCCTTACGATTATTTCTGTTTGTTTCTGGCATCCATGTTACTTTTTTTGGT